>NW_017212825.1:0-16200 GCF_001704415.2 Capra hircus | reverse complement strand
CGAAGCAGTGCAGGGAAAACAGGTTTCCCTGGAATAAACTGAGAATTCTGGGGGACTCTGGGAATGGGGCCTGATCCTGGAGTTCCTCTCGCCTTCCTCTGGAGAGCTCCTCCTCTTGAGATGCGACGGGAAAACGCTAGGAATTCTTTTTCCGACCACACAGGGAAAGGATCCCTCCTCTCGAGCTAGCAGGCGGAAACGGGGCCACTCTGGAAGTGCGCGGGACTCTTGTGTTCCTCTTAAGTGGAGACGGGTATGTCGGGGAACTTCTTGAGTTGCAGCAAGGGGTGTGAAGGACCCTTTGGAAGTTCCAGAGGTTAGGTGTGATAGCCTCGAGACTCCTCAGCGGAAATGGCCTCATCTCGCCTGGAGGGAGAACCTCCTGGATTTTCTCGAGTTGCGGGCAGGTGCTCTCGGCTATATGACGGGGACCTCAGGGACCCGCTCTGGTGGCCTCAGGAAAGGCCAGTCCCCATGCGAGTTGCTCGGGTGCCTCTGCGGGATTCCTCTCCCGTCGATGCCGGGGCCTAAGACCTTGTGTGGAGTCGGTGCCGGAAACTGAGGATTCCTCTCCAGTGCAGACATGGAACTTGGGGTACTTCTGGAGTCTCCCCAGGTGAGTCAGTCCTCATCTCGAGTGGGGGCATGCACGTGCGCTTTCCTCCCGAACTGTAGCAGCAGTGTCGTACTTCCCTTCGCGTGGATCAAGGGATCAGGGGCTTTCCCCCGGAGGCTTTCACACAGGGCTGTCACACGTGCCACCGTGGGTGTGAGTCGATCCTCGGCTTGAAAGTCGAGGCAGTGCAGGGAAAACAGGTTTCCCTGGAATGGACGGAGACATCTGGTTGACTCTGGGAATGGTGGCACGACCCTGGAGTTCCTCTCGCCTTTCCTGTGGAGAGCGCCTCCTCTTGAGATGCGACGGGAACGCCGGGAATACTTTCCCGACCATGCAGGGAAAGGATCCCTCCTCTCTAGCTAGGAGACGGAAACGGGGCTCCTCTGGATGTGGCCGGGACTCTCGTGCTTCCTCTCGAGTGGAGACGGGAATGTCGGGGAACTTCTTGGAGTTGCAGCAAGGGTGTGAAGGACCCTTTGGAAGTTCCAGAGTTTAGGTGTGAATAGCCTCGAGACGCCTCAGCGGAGATGGGCCTCATCTCGCCTGGAGGGGAGAACCTCCTGGATTTTCTCGAGTTGCAGCAGGTGCTCTCGACTTACGAAGGGGACTTCAGGGACCCACTCTGGTGGCCTCAGGAAAGGCCAGTCCCCATGCGAGTTGCTCATGGGCCTCTCGGGATTCCTCTCCCGTCGATGCCGGGGCCTATGATCTTGTGTGGAGTGGGTGCCGGAAAGTGAGGATTCCTCTCCAGTGCTGACATGGATCTTGGGGTACTTCTGGAGTCTCCCCAGTGGAGTCAGTCCTCGTCACTAGTGGGGGCATGCACGTCCGCTTTCCTCCCGAGCTGTAGCAGCAGTGTCGCGCTTCCATTCGCTTGGATCAAGGGATCTGTGGCTTTCCCTCGAGGCTTTCCCTCGAGGCTCCCACGAGGCTTTCCCACGAGGCTTTCCCACAGAGCTCTCCCACGTGCCACCGTGGTGTGAGTGGATCCTCGGCTTGAAAGTCTAGGCAGTGCAGGGAAACAGTTTTCCCTGGAATGGACTGAGACCTCTGGGGGACTCTGGTAATGGTGGCACGACCCTGGAGTTCCTCTCTCCTTTCTTGTAGAGAGTGCCTCCTCTTGAGATACGACGGGAATGCCGGGAATTCTTTCCCGACCACGCAGGGAAAGGATCCCTCCTCTCGAGCTAGGAGGCGGAAACGGGGCTTCTCTGGATGTGAGCGGGACTCTCCGTGCTTCCTCTCGAGTGGAGCTGGGTATGTCGGGGAACATCTTGAGTTGCAGCAAGGGTGTGAAGAACCCTTTGGAAGTTCCAGAGGTTAGGTGTGATTAGCCTGGAGACGCCTCAGCGGAAATGGCCCTCATCTCGCCTGGATGGGAGAACCTCCTGGATTTTCTCGAGTTTCGGCAGGCGCTCTCGACTTACGACGGGGACCTCAGGGACCCGCTCTTGTGGCCTCAGGAAAGGCCAGTCCCCAAGCTAGTTGCTCGGGGGCCTCTCGGGATTCCTCTCCCGTCGATATCGGGGCCTAAGACCTTGGGTGGAGTCGGTGCCAGACCTGAGGTTTCCTCTCCAGTGCTGACATGGATCTTGGGGTACTTCTGGAGTCTCCCCAGTGGAGTCAGTCCTCGTCTCGAGTGGGGCGATGCACGTGCGCTTTCCTCCCGAGCTGTAGTAGCAGTGTCAAGCTTCCCTTCGCGTGGATCAAGGGATCTGTGGCTTTCCCTCAAGGCTTTCCCACAAGGCTTTCCCACGAGGCTTCCCCACAGGGCTTTCCCACGTGCCACCGTGGTTTGAGTTGATCCTCGGCTTGAAAGTC
The DNA here is from genome assembly GCF_001704415.2 of Capra hircus. NCBI lineage: Eukaryota > Metazoa > Chordata > Mammalia > Artiodactyla > Bovidae > Capra > Capra hircus. The sequence goes on along the minus strand of NW_017212825.1, from coordinate 13,760 downwards.
GAAGCAGTGCAGGGAAAACAGGTTTCCCTGGAATAAACTGAGAATTCTGGGGGACTCTGGGAATGGGGCCTGATCCTGGAGTTCCTCTCGCCTTTCCTCTGGAGAGCGCCTCCTCTTGACATGCGACGGGAACGCTAGGAATTCTTTCCCGACCACACAGGGAAAGGATCCCTCCTCTCGAGCTAGCAGGCGGAAACGGGGCCACTCTGGAAGTGCGCGGGACTCTTGTGTTCCTCTTGAGTGGAGACGGGTATGTCGGGGAACTTCTTGAGTTGCAGCAAGGGTGGGAAGGACCCTTTGGAAGTTCCAGAGGTTAGGTGTGAATAGCCTCGAGACTCCTCAGCGGAAATGGGCCTCATCTCGCCTGGAGGGAGAACCTCCTGGATTTTCTCGAGTTGCGGCAGGTGCTCTCGGCTTACGACGGGGACCTCAGGGACCCGCTCTGGTTGCCTCAGGAAAGGCCAGTCCCCATGCGAGTTGCTCGGGTGCCTCTGGGGATTCCTCTCCCGTCGATGCCGGGGCCTAAGACCTTGTGTGGAGTCGGTGCCGGAAACTGAGGATTCCTCTCCAGTGCAGACATGGAACTTGGGGTACTTCTGGAGTCTCCCCAGGTGAGTCAGTCCTCATCTCGAGTGGGGGCATGCACGTGCGCTTTCCTCCCGAACTGTAGCAGCAGTGTCGTACTTCCCTTCGCGTGGATCAAGGGATCAGGGGCTTTCCCCCGAGGCTTTCACACAGGGCTGTCACACGTGCCACCGTGGTGTGAGTCGATCCTCGGCTTGAAAGTCGAGGCAGTGCAGGGAAAACAGGTTTCCCTGGAATGGACGGAGACATCTGGTTGACTCTGGGAATGGTGGCACGACCCTGGAGTTCCTCTCGCCTTTCCTTTGGAGAGCGCCTCCTCTTGAGATGCGACGGGAACGCCAGGAATACTTTCCCGACCATGCAGGGAAAGGATCCCTCCTCTCTAGCTAGGAGACGGAAACGGGGCTCCTCTGGATGTGGCCGGGACTCTCGTGCTTCCTCTCGAGTGGAGACGGGAATGTCGGGGAACTTCTGGAGTTGCAGCAAGGGTGTGAAGGACCCTTTGGAAGTTCCAGAGTTTAGGTGTGAATAGCCTCGAGACGCCTCAGCGGAGATGGGCCTCATCTCGCCTGGAGGGCAGAACCTCCTGGATTTTCTCGAGTTGCAGCAGGTGCTCTCGACTTACGAAGGGGACTTCAGGGACCCACTCTGGTGGCCTCAGGAAAGGCCAGTCCCCATGCGAGTTGCTCATGGGCCTCTCGGGATTCCTCTCCCGTCGATGCCGGGGCCTATGATCTTGTGTGGAGTGGGTGCCGGAAAGTGAGGATTCCTCTCCAGTGCTGACATGGATCTTGGGGTACTTCTGGAGTCTCCCCAGTGGAGTCAGTCCTCGTCACTAGTGGGGGCATGCACGTCCGCTTTCCTCCCGAGCTGTAGCAGCAGTGTCGCGCTTCCATTCGCTTGGATCAAGGGATCTGTGGCTTTCCCTCGAGGCTTTCACTCGAGGCCTTCCCACGAGGCTTTCCCACGAGGCTTTCCCACAGAGCTCTCCCACGTGCCACCGTGGTGTGAGTGGATCCTCGGCTTGAAAGTCTAGGCAGTGCAGGGAAACAGTTTTCCCTGGAATGGACTGAGACCTCTGGGGGACTCTGGTAATGGTGGCACGACCCTGGAGTTCCTCTCTCCTTTCTTGTAGAGAGTGCCTCCTCTTGAGATACGACGGGAATGCCGGGAATTCTTTCCCGACCACGCAGGGAAAGGATCCCTCCTCTCGAGCTAGGAGGCGGAAACGGGGCTTCTCTGGATGTGAGCGGGACTCTCGTGCTTCCTCTCGAGTGGAGCTGGGTATGTCGGGGAACATCTTGAGTTGCAGCAAGGGTGTGAAGAACCCTTTGGAAGTTCCAGAGGTTAGGTGTGATTAGCCTGGAGACGCCTCAGCGGAAATGGCCCTCATCTCGCCTGGATGGGAGAACCTCCTGGATTTTCTCGAGTTTCGGCAGGCGCTCTCGACTTACGACGGGGACCTCAGGGACCCGCTCTTGTGGCCTCAGGAAAGGCCAGTCCCCAAGCTAGTTGCTCGGGGGCCTCTCGGGATTCCTCTCCCGTCGATATCGGGGCCTAAGACCTTGGGTGGAGTCGGTGCCAGACCTGAGGTTTCCTCTCCAGTGCTGACATGGATCTTGGGGTACTTCTGGAGTCTCCCCAGTGGAGTCAGTCCTCGTCTCGAGTGGGGCGATGCACGTGCGCTTTCCTCCCGAGCTGTAGTAGCAGTGTCAAGCTTCCCTTCGCGTGGATCAAGGGATCTGTGGCTTTCCCTCAAGGCTTTCCCACAAGGCTTTCCCACGAGGCTTCCCCACAGGGCTTTCCCACGTGCCACCGTGGTTTGAGTTGATCCTCAGCTTGAAAGTCGAAGCAGTGCAGGGAAAACAGGTTTCCCTGGAATAAACTGAGAATTCTGGGGGACTCTGGGAATGGGGCCTGATCCTGGAGTTCCTCTCGCCTTCCTCTGGAGAGCGCCTCCTCTTGACATGCGACGGGAACGCTAGGAATTCTTTCCCGACCACACAGGGAAAGGATCCCTCCTCTCGAGCTAGCAGGCGGAAACGGGGCCACTCTGGAAGTGCGCGGGACTCTTGTGTTCCTCTTGAGTGGAGACGGGTATGTCGGGGAACTTCTTGAGTTGCAGCAAGGGTGGGAAGGACCCTTTGGAAGTTCCAGAGGTTAGGTGTGAATAGCCTCGAGACTCCTCAGCGGAAATGGGCCTCATCTCGCCTGGAGGGAGAACCTCCTGGATTTTCTCGAGTTGCGGCAGGTGCTCTAGGCTTACGACGGGGACCTCAGGGACCCGCTCTGGTTGCCTCAGGAAAGGCCAGTCCCCATGCGAGTTGCTCGGGTGCCTCTGGGGATTCCTCTCCCGTCGATGCCGGGGCCTAAGACCTTGTGTGGAGTCGGTGCCGGAAACTGAGGATTCCTCTCCAGTGCAGACATGGAACTTGGGGTACTTCTGGAGTCTCCCCAGGTGAGTCAGTCCTCATCTCGAGTGGGGGCATGCACGTGCGCTTTCCTCCCGAACTGTAGCAGCAGTGTCGTACTTCCCTTCGCGTGGATCAAGGGATCAGGGGCTTTCCCCCGAGGCTTTCACACAGGGCTGTCACACGTGCCACCGTGGTGTGAGTCGATCCTCGGCTTGAAAGTCGAGGCAGTGCAGGGAAAACAGGTTTCCCTGGAATGGACGGAGACATCTGGTTGACTCTGGGAATGGTGGCACGACCCTGGAGTTCCTCTCGCCTTTCCTTTGGAGAGCGCCTCCTCTTGAGATGCGACGGGAACGCCGGGAATACTTTCCCGACCATGCAGGGAAAGGATCCCTCCTCTCTAGCTAGGAGACGGAAACGGGGCTCCTCTGGATGTGGCCGGGACTCTCGTGCTTCCTCTCGAGTGGAGACGGGAATGTCGGGGAACTTCTGGAGTTGCAGCAAGGGTGTGAAGGACCCTTTGGAAGTTCCAGAGTTTAGGTGTGAATAGCCTCGAGACGCCTCAGCGGAGATGGGCCTCATCTCGCCTGGAGGGCAGAACCTCCTGGATTTTCTCGAGTTGCAGCAGGTGCTCTCGACTTACGAAGGGGACTTCAGGGACCCACTCTGGTGGCCTCAGGAAAGGCCAGTCCCCATGCGAGTTGCTCATGGGCCTCTCGGGATTCCTCTCCCGTCGATGCCGGGGCCTATGATCTTGTGTGGAGTGGGTGCCGGAAAGTGAGGATTCCTCTCCAGTGCTGACATGGATCTTGGGGTACTTCTGGAGTCTCCCCAGTGGAGTCAGTCCTCGTCACTAGTGGGGGCATGCACGTCCGCTTTCCTCCCGAGCTGTAGCAGCAGTGTCGCGCTTCCATTCGCTTGGATCAAGGGATCTGTGGCTTTCCCTCGAGGCTTTCACTCGAGGCCTTCCCACGAGGCTTTCCCACGAGGCTTTCCCACAGAGCTCTCCCACGTGCCACCGTGGTGTGAGTGGATCCTCGGCTTGAAAGTCTAGGCAGTGCAGGGAAACAGTTTTCCCTGGAATGGACTGAGACCTCTGGGGGACTCTGGTAATGGTGGCACGACCCTGGAGTTCCTCTCTCCTTTCTTGTAGAGAGTGCCTCCTCTTGAGATACGACGGGAATGCCGGGAATTCTTTCCCGACCACGCAGGGAAAGGATCCCTCCTCTCGAGCTAGGAGGCGGAAACGGGGCTTCTCTGGATGTGAGCGGGACTCTCGTGCTTCCTCTCGAGTGGAGCTGGGTATGTCGGGGAACATCTTGAGTTGCAGCAAGGGTGTGAAGAACCCTTTGGAAGTTCCAGAGGATAGGTGTGATTAGCCTGGAGACGCCTCAGCGGAAATGGCCCTCATCTCGCCTGGATGGGAGAACCTCCTGGATTTTCTCGAGTTTCGGCAGGCGCTCTCGACTTACGACGGGGACCTCAGGGACCCGCTCTTGTGGCCTCAGGAAAGGCCAGTCCCCAAGCTAGTTGCTCGGGGGCCTCTCGGGATTCCTCTCCCGTCGATATCGGGGCCTAAGACCTTGGGTGGAGTCGGTGCCAGACCTGAGGTTTCCTCTCCAGTGCTGACATGGATCTTGGGGTACTTCTGGAGTCTCCCCAGTGGAGTCAGTCCTCGTCTCGAGTGGGGCGATGCACGTGCGCTTTCCTCCCGAGCTGTAGTAGCAGTGTCAAGCTTCCCTTCGCGTGGATCAAGGGATCTGTGGCTTTCCCTCAAGGCTTTCCCACAAGGCTTTCCCACGAGGCTTCCCCACAGGGCTTTCCCACGTGCCACCGTGGTTTGAGTTGATCCTCGGCTTGAAAGTCGAAGCAGTGCAGGGAAAACAGGTTTCCCTGGAATAAACTGAGAATTCTGGGGGACTCTGGGAATGGGGCCTGATCCTGGAGATCCTCTCGCCTTCCTCTGGAGAGCGCCTCCTCTTGAGATGCGACGGGAACGCTAGGAATTCTTTCCCGACCACACAGGGAAAGGATCCCTCCTCTCGAGCTAGCAGGCGGAAACGGGGCCACTCTGGAAGTGCGCGGGACTCTTGTGTTCCTCTTGAGTGGAGACGGGTATGTCGGGGAACTTCTTGAGTTGCAGCAAGGGTGTGAAGGACCCTTTGGAAGTTCCAGAGGTTAGGTGTGAATAGCCTCGAGACTCCTCAGTGGAAATGGGCCTCATCTCGCCTGGAGGGAGAACCTCCTGGATTTTCTCGAGTTGCGGCAGGTGCTCTCGGCTTACAACGGGGACCTCAGGGACCCGCTCTGGTTGCCTCAGGAAAGGCCAGTCCCCATGCGAGTTGCTCGGGTGCCTCTGGGGATTCCTCTCCCGTCGATGCCGGGGCCTAAGACCTTGTGTGGAGTCGGTGCCGGAAACTGAGGATTCCTCTCCAGTGCAGACATGGAACTTGGGGTACTTCTGGAGTCTCCCCAGGTGAGTCAGTCCTCATCTCGAGTGGGGGCATGCACGTGCGCTTTCCTCCCGAACTGTAGCAGCAGTGTCGTACTTCTCTTCGCGTGGATCAAGGGATCAGGGGCTTTCCCCCGAGGCTTTCACACAGGGCTGTCACACGTGCCACCGTGGTGTGAGTCGATCCTCGGCTTGAAAGTCGAGGCAGTGCAGGGAAAACAGGTTTCCCTGGAATGGACGGAGACATCTGGTTGACTCTGGGAATGGTGGCACGACCCTGGAGTTCCTCTCACCTTTCCTGTGGAGAGCGCCTCCTCTTGAGATGCGACGGGAACGCCGGGAATACTTTCCCGACCATGCAGGGAAAGGATCCCTCCTCTCTAGCTAGGAGACGGAAACGGGGCTCCTCTGGATGTGGCCGGGACTCTCGTGCTTCCTCTCGAGTGGAGACGGGAATGTCGGGGAACTTCTGGAGTTGCAGCAAGGGTGTGAAGGACCCTTTGGAAGTTCCAGAGTTTAGGTGTGAATAGCCTCGAGACGCCTCAGCGGAGATGGGCCTCATCTCGCCTGGAGGGGAGAACCTCCTGGATTTTCTCGAGTTGCAGCAGGTGCTCTCGACTTACGAAGGGGACTTCAGGGACCCACTGTGGTGGCCTCAGGAAAGGCCAGTCCCCATGCGAGTTGCTCATGGGCCTCTCGGGATTCCTCTCCCGTCGATGCCGGGGCCTATGATCTTGTGTGGAGTGGGTGCCGGAAAGTGAGGATTCCTCTCCAGTGCTGACATGGATCTTGGGGTACTTCTGGAGTCTCCCCAGTGGAGTCAGTCCTCGTCACTAGTGGGGGCATGCACGTCCGCTTTCCTCCCGAGCTGTAGCAGCATTGTCGCGCTTCCATTCGCTTGGATCAAGGGATCTGTGGCTTTCCCTCGAGGCTTTCCCTCGAGGCTTTCCCACGAGGCTTTCCCACGAGGCTTTCCCACAGAGCTCTCCCACGTGCCACCGTGGTGTGAGTGGATCCTCGGCTTGAAAGTCTAGGCAGTGCAGGGAAACAGTTTTCCCTGGAATGGACTGAGACATCTGGGGGACTCAGGGAATGGTGGCACGACCCTGGAGTTCCTCTCGCCTTTCCTGTGGAGAGCGCCTCCTCTTGAGATGCGACGGGAACGCCGGGAATTCTTTCCTGACCACGCAGGGAACGTATCCCTCCTCTCGAGCTAGCAGGCGGAAACGGGGCCACTCTGGATATGGGCGGGACTCTCGGATTCCTCTTGAGTGGACACGGGTATGTCGGGGAACTTCTTGAGTTGCAGCAAGGGTGTGAAGGACCCTTTGGAAGTTCCAGAGTTAAAGTGTGATTACCCCCTAGTTGCCTCAACGGAAATGGGCCTCAATTCGCCTCGAGGGGAGAACCTCCTGGATTTTCTCGAGATGCGGCAGGTGCTCTCGACTTACGACCGGGACCTCAGGGATCCGCTCTGGTGGCCTCAGGAAAGGCCAGTCCCCATGCGAGTTGCTCGGGGGCCTCTCGGGATTCCTCTCCCGGCGATGCTGGGGCCTAAGACCTTGTGTGGAGTCAGTGCCGGAACCTGAGGATTCCTTTCCAGTGCAAACATGGATCTTAGGGTACTTCTGGAGTCTCCCCAGGGCAGTCAGTCCTTGTCTCGAGAGGGGGCATGCACGTGCGCTTTCCTCCCGAGCTGCAGCAGCAGTTCCGTTCTTCCCTTCGCGTGGATCAAGGGATCTGTGTCTGTCCCTTGAGGCTTTCCCACGAGGCTTTCCCACAGGGCTGTCCCAGGTGCCACCGAGATGTGAGTCGATCTTCGGCTTGAAAGTCACGGCAGTGCAGGGAAAACAGATTTCCCTGGAATTGACTGAGACATCCAGGGGACTCTGGGAATGGTGGCACGACCCTGGAGTTCCTCTCGCCTTTCCTGTGGAGAGCACCTCCTCTTGAGATGCAACGGGAACGCCGGGAATTCTTTCCCGACCACGCTGGGAAAGGATCCCTCCCCTCGAACTAGGAGGTGGAAACGGGGCTCCTCTGGATGTGGGCGGGACTCTCGTGCTTCCTCTCGAGTGGAGACGTTTACGTCGGGGAACTTCTTGAGTTGCAGCAAGGGTGTGAAGGACCCTTTGGAAGTTCCAGAGGTTAGATGTGATTAGCCTCGAGACGCCACAGCGGAAATGGGCCTCATCTCGAATGGAGGGGAGAACTTCCTGGATTTTCTCGAGGTGCGGCAGGTGCTCTCGACTTACGACGGGGACCTCAGGGACCCGATCTGGTGGCCTCAGGAAGGGCCAGTCCCCATGCGAGTTGCTCGGGGGCCTCTCGGGATTCCTCCCCCGTCGATGCCGGGGCCTAAGACCTTGTGTGGAGTCGGTGCCGGAACCTGAGGATTCCTCTCCAGTGCTGACATGGATCTTGGGGTACTTCTGGAGTCTCCCCATGGAGTCAGTCCTCGTCTCGAGTGGGGGCATGCACGTGCGCTTTCCTCCCGAGGTGTAGCAGCAGTGTCACTCTTCCCTACGCGTGGATCAAGGGATCTGTGTCTTTCCCTCGAGGCTTTCCCACGAGGCTTTCCCACGAGGCTTTCCCACAGGGCTGTCCAACGTGCCATCGCGGTGTGAGTCCATCCTCGGCTTGAAAGTCGACGTAGTGCAGGGAAAACAGGTTTCCCTGGAATGGACTGAAACATCTGGGGGACTCTGGGAATGAGGTCTGATACTGGAGTTCCTCTCGCCTTTCCTGTGGAGAGCGCCTACTCTTGAGATGAGACGGGAACGCTAGGAATTCTTTCCCGACCACGCACGGAAAGGATGCCTCCTCTCTAGCTAGCAGGCGGAAACGGGGCCACTCTGGATATGGGCGGGACCCTCGGGTTTCTCGTGAGTGGAGACGTGTATGTCGGGGAACTTCTTGAGTTGCAGCAAGGGAGTGACGGAGCCTTTGGAAGTTCCAGAGATAAGGTGTGATTAGCCTCGAGATACCTCAGCGGAAATAGGTCTCAGCTCGCCTGGAGGGGAGAACCTCCTGGATTTTCTCGAGTTGCGGCTGGTGCTTTCGACTTATGACGGGGAACTCAGGGACCCGGTGTGGTGGCCTCAGGAAAGGCCAGTCCCCATGTGAGTTGCTCGGGGGCCTATCGGGATTCCTCTCCCGTCGATGCTGGGTCCTAAGACCTTGTGTGGACTCAGTGCCAGAACCTGAGAATTCCTCTCCAGTGCCGACATGGATCTTGGGTTACTTCTGGATTCTCCCCAGGGCAGTCAGTCCTCGTCTCGAGTGGGGGCATGCCCGTGCGCTTTCCTCCCGAGCTGTAGCAGCAGTGTCACGCTTCCCTTTTCGTGGATCAAGGGATCTGTGGCTTTCCCTCTAGACTTTCCCATGAGGCTTTCCCACGAGGCTTTCCCAAAGGGCTTTCCCACGTGACACGGTGGTGTGAGTCGATCCTCCGCTTAAAATCGAAGCAGTGAAGGGAAAACAGTTTTCCCTGGAATGGACTGAGACATCTGGGGGACTCAGGGATTGGTGGCACGACCCTGGAGTTCCTCTCGCCTTTCCTGTGGAGAGCGCCTCCTCTTGAGATGCGACGGGAACGCCGGGAATTCTTTCCTGACCACGCAGGGAACGTATCCCTCCTCTCGAGCTAGCAGGCGGAAACGGGGCCACTCTGGATATGGCCGGGACTCTCGGATTCCTCTTGAGTGGACACGGGTATGTCGGGGAACTTCTTGAGTTGCAGCAAGGGTGTGAAGGACCCTTTGGAAGTTCCAGAGTTAAAGTGTGATTACCCCCTAGTTGCCTCAAAGGAAATGGGCCTCATCTCGCCTGGAGGGGAGAACCTCCTGGATTTTCTCGAGATGCGGCAGGTGCTCTCGACTTACGACCGGGACCTGAGGGATCCGCTCTGGTGGCCTCAGGAAAGGCCAGTCCCCATGCGAGTTGCTCGGGGGCCTCTCGGGATTCCTCTCCCGTCGATGCTGGGGCCTAAGACCTTGTGTGGAGTCAGTGCCGGAACCTGAGGATTCCTCTCCAGTGCCGACATGGATCTTCGGGGACTTCTGTTGTCTCCCCAGAGGCGTAAGTCCTCGTCTCGAGTGGGGTCATGCACGTGCGCTTTCCTCCCGAGGTGTAGCAGCAGTGTCACGCTTCCCTTTTCTTGGATCAAGGGATCTGTGGCTTTCCCTCTAGACTTTCCCATGAGGCTTTCCCACGAGGCTTTCCCACAGGGCTTTCCCACGTTCCACCGTGGTGTGAGTCGATCCTCGGCTTGAAAGTCGAGGCAGTGCAGGGAAACCAGGTTCCCTGGAATGGACTGAGACATCTGGGGGACTCTGGCAATGGTGGCACGAACATGGAGTTCCTCTCTCTTTTCCTCTGGAGAGCGCCTCCTCTTGAGATGCGACGGGAACGCCGCGAATTCTTTCCCCACCACGCAGGGAAAGGATCAAACCTCTCGAGCTAGGAGGCGGAAACGTGGCTCCTCTTAATGTGGGCGGCACTTTCCTGCTTCCTCTCGAGTGGAGACGGGTATGTCGGGGAACTTCTTGAGTTGCAGCAAGGGTGTGAAGGACCCTTTAGAAGTTCCAGAGGTAAGGTGTGATTAGCCTCGAGATACCTCAGCGGAAATGGGCCTCATGTCGCCTGGAGGGGAGAACCTCCTGGATTTTCTCGAGTTGCGGCAGGTGCTCTCGTCTTACGACGGGGACCTCAGAGACCCACTCTGGTGGCCTCAGGAAAGGCCAGTCCCCATGCGAGTTGCTCGGGGCCTCTCGGGATTCCTCTCCCGTCGATGCCGGGGCCTAAGACCTTGTGTGGAGTCAGTGCCGGAACCTGAGGATTCCTTTCCAGTGCCGACATGGATCTTCGGGTACTTCGGGAGTCTCCCCAGAGGCGTAAGTCCTCGTCTCGAGTGGGGGCATGCACGTGAGCTTTTCTCCCGAGCTGTAGCAGCAGTGTCACGCTTCCCTTTTCGTGGATCAAGGGATCTGTGGCTTTCCCTCTAGACTTTCCCATGAGGCTTTCCCACGAGGCTTTCCCACAGGGCTTTCCCACGTGACATGGTGGTGTGAGTCGATCCTCGGCTTAAAATCGAGGCAGTGAAGGGAAAACAGTTTTCCCTGGAATGGACTGAGACATCTGGGGACTCAGGGAATGGTGGCACGACACTGGAGTTCCTCTCGCCTTTCCTGTGGAGAGCGCCTCCTCTTGAGATGCGACGGGAACGCCGGGAATTCTTTCCTGACCACGCAGAGAAAGTATCCCTCCTCTCGAGCTAGCAGACGGAAACGGGGCCACACTGGATATGGGCGGGACTCTCAGATTCCTCTTGAGTGGAGACGGGTATATCGGGGAACTTCTTGAGTTGCAGCAAGGGTGTGAAGGACCTTTGGATGTTCCAGAGGTTATGTGTGATTAGCCTCGACACGCCTCAGCAGAAATGGGCCTCATCTCGCCTGGAGGGGAGAACCTCCTGGATTTTCTCGAGTTGCGGCAGGTGCTCTCGACTTACGACGGGGACTTCAGGGATCCACTCTGGTGGCCTCAGAAAAGGCCAGTCCCCATGCGAGTTGCTCGGGGGCCTCTCGGGATTCCTCTCCCGTCGATGCCGGGGCCTAAGACCTTGTGTGGAATCGGTGCCGGAACCTGAGGATTCTTCTCCACTGCCGACATGGGTCTGGGGTACTTCTGGAATCTACCCAGGGCAGTCAGTCCTCGTCTCGAGTGGGGGCATGCACGTGCGCTTTCCTCCCGAGCTGTAGCAGCAGTGTCACGCTTCCCTTCGCGTGGATCAAGGGATCTGTGGCTTTCCCTCGAGGCTTTCCCACGAGGCTTTCACAAAGGGCTGTTCCACGTGCCACCGTGCAGTTGAGTCGATGCTCGGCTTGAAAGTCGAGGCAGTGTAGGGAAAACAGGTTTCCCTGGAATGGACTGAGACATCTGGGGGACTCTGGGAATGGTGGCAAGACCCTGGAGTTCCTCTCGCCTTTCCTGTGGTTTCGCCTCCTCTTGAGATGCGAGGGGAACGCCGGGAATTCTTTCCGGATAATGCAGGGAAAGGATCCTTCCTCTCGAGCTATGAGGCGGAAACGGGCTCCTCTGGATGTGGGCAAGACTCTCGTGCTTCCTCTCGAGTGGAGAGGGGTATTTCGGGGAACTTCTTGAGTGCAGCTAGGGTTTGAAGGCCCTTTGTTAGTTCCAGACGCTTGTTGATTAGCCTCGAGACGCCTCATCGGAATATGGGCCACATCTCGCCTGGAGGGGAGAACCTCCTGGATTTTCTCGAGTTGCAGCTGGAGGTCTCGACTTACGACTTGGACCGCAGAGACACGCTCTGGTGGCCTCATGAAAGGCCAGTCCCCATGCAAGTTGCTCTTGGGCTTCTCGGGATTCCTCTCCGTCGATGCCGGGGCCTAAGACCTTGTGTGGAGTTAGTGCCGGAACCTGAGGATTCCTCTCCAGTGCCTACATGGATCTTCGGGGACTTCTGGAGTCTCCCCAGGGGCGTCAGACCTCGGCTCGAGTGGGGGCATGCACGAGCGCTTTCCTCCCGAGCTGTAGCAGCAGTGTCACGCTTCACTTCGCATGGATCAAGGGATCTGTGGTTATCACTCGAGGCTTTGCCAAGAGGGTTTCCCACGAGGCTTTCCCACAGGGCTGTCCCACGTGCCACCGTGGTGTGAGTCGATCCTCGGCTTGAAATTCGAGCAGTACAGGAAAACAGGTATCCCTGGAACGAACTGAGACATCTGGGGACTCTGGGATGGTGGCACGACCCTGAAGTTCCTCTCGCCTTTCCTGTGGAGAGCGCCTCCTATTGAAATGCGACGGGAACGCCGGGAATTCTTTCCCGACCACGCAGGGAAAGGATCCCTTCCTCTCGAGCTAGGAGGCGGAAACGGGGCTCCTCTGGATGAATGGGCAGGACTCTCGTGCCATTCCTCTCGAGTGGAGACGGTATAGTTCGGGGAACTTCTTGAGTTGCAGCAAGGGTGTGAAGGACCCTTTGGAAGTTCCAGAGGTTAGGTGTGATTAGCCTCGAGACGCCTCAGCGGAAACTGGGCCTCATCTCGGCACTGGAGGGGAGAACCTCTGCTGGATTTTCTCGAGTTTGGCAGGTGCTCTCGACTTACGACGGGGACCTCGTCAGGGACCCGCTCTGGTGGGCCTCAGGAAAGGCCCAGTCCCCTATGGCGAAGTTGGCTCCTCTGGGGGCTTCTCGGGGATTCCTCTCCCGTCGATGCCGGCTGGGGCCTAAGACTTTGTGGAGTTTAGTGGCCGAAACCTGAGATTCTCTCCAGTGCCTACATGGATCTTCGGGAGTTCTGGAAGTCTGCCCCAGGGGCGTCAGACTCGGCTCGAGTGCGGGGTCATGCAGAATCCGCTGGTTTCCTACCGAGCTTAGGCAGCGTGCTCACCTCACTTCGCATGGATCAAGGGAATTCTGTGGTTATCACTCGAGGCTTTGCCAAGAGGGTTCGCCACGAGGCTTTCGCCACAGGGCCTGTCCACGTTGCCACCAGTGGTGTGAGTCGATTCCTCGGCCTTGAAATTGCGAGGCAGTACAGGAAAACAGGTATCCCTGAACGAACTGAGACATCTGGGGACTCATGGATGGTGGCACGACGCTGGAAAGTTCCTCCTTCTCCCCTTGATCCTCTGTGAGAGCGGCCTCGCTATTGAAAATGCGCGACAGGAACGCCGGAATTCTAAATCCCGACCACGCAAGGGAAAGCTATCCGCTCCTCTCGAGCTAGGAGGCAGCGAAACGGGGGCTCCTCTGGATGAATGCCAGGACTCTCGCGTGATTCCCTCTCGAGTGGAGACCCGGTATGTTGGGCGAACTTCTTGAGGTTGCAGGCTAAGGTGTAAGGACCCTTTGGAAGTTCCAGAGGTTAGGTGTGATTAAGCCTTCGAGACGCCTCAGTGCGGAAACGGGCCTCATCTCGCATTGGAGGGGAGAACCCTGCCCTGGATTTCTCAGAGTTGTCGGCAGGTGCTCTCGACTTACAGACGGGGACCTTCGGATCAGCGTACCCCGCGTGGTGGCTCAGGTAAAGGTCAGTCCCGCAATGCGAGTTGATCCGGGGGATCCACTACTAGGGATTCCTCTCCCGTCGATGGCGGCGGCCTAGAACCTTTGTTGTGGAGTCGCCTGCCGCGAACCTGGAGATTCCCTCCCAGTGCTGACATGAATTTGTGGTTCTTCTGGAGTCTCTCCCCCAGGGGACGGTCAGTCCTCGTCTCGACATTGGCGTCGGGAGCACAGGTGCGATTTTCCCTCATCAGAGCTGAGCAGCAGTGTCCAC
>NW_017212824.1:0-16200 GCF_001704415.2 Capra hircus | reverse complement strand
TTTCTCGAGTTGCGGCAGGTGCTCTCGACTTACGACGGGGACCTCAGGGACCCGCTCTGGTGGCCTCAGGAAAGGCCAGTCCCCATGCGAGTTGCTCGGGGGCCTCTCGGGATTCCTCTCCCGTCGATGCCGGGCCTAAGATCTTTGTGTGGAGTCGGTGCCGGAACCTGAGGATTCCTCTCCAGTGCTGACATGGATCTTGGGTACTTCTGGAGTCTCCCCAGGGGAGTCAGTCCTCGTCTCGAAGTGGGGCATGCACGTGCGCTTTCCTCCGAGCTGTAGCAGCAGTCGCTCGATCAAGGATCTTCCCTTGAGGCTTTCCCACGAGGCTTTCCCACAGGGCTGTCCCACGTGCCACCGTGGTGTGAGTCTATCCTCGCTTGAAAGTCGAGGGCAGTGCAGGAAAAACAGGTTTCCCTGGAATGGACTGAGGCATCTGGGGACTCTGGAATGGTGGCACGACCCTGGAGTTCCTCTTGCCTTTCCTGTGGAGAGCGCCTCCTCTTGAAATGCGACGGAAATGCCGGGAATTCTTTCCCGACCACGCAGGGAGAGGATCCCTCCTCTCGAGCTACGAGGCGGAAACGGGTCTCCTCTGGATGTGTGCGGGACTCTCGTGCTTCCTCTCGAGTGGAGACGGGTATGTCCGGGAACTTCTTGAGTTGCAACAAGGGTGTGAAAGACCCTTTGGAAGTTCCAGAGGTTAGGTGTGATTAGCCTCGAGACGCCTCAGCAGAAATGAGCCTCACCTCGCCTGGATGGGAGAACCTCATGGATTTTCTCGAGTTGCGGCAAGTGCTCTCGACTTTCGACGGGGACCTCAGGGACCCGCTTTGGTGGCCTCAGGAAAGGCAGTCCCCATGGGATTCCTCGCCCGTCGATGCCAGGGCCTAAGACCTTGTGTGGAGTCGGTGCCGGAACCTGAGGGTTCCTCTCCAGTGCTGACATGGATCTTGAGGTACTTCTGGAGTCACCCAGGGGAGTCAGTCCTCATCTCGAGTGGGGCATGCACGTGCGCTTTCCTCCCGAGCTGTAGCCGCAGTGTCACGCTTCCCGTCGAGTGGATCAAGGGATCAGTTTGCTTTCCCTCGAGGCTTTCCCACAAGGCTTTCCCACAGGGCTGTCCCACGTGCCACCGTGGTGTGAGTCGATCCTCAGCTTGAAAGTCGAGGCAGTGCAGGGAAAACTGGTTTCCCTGGAATGGACTGAGACATCTGGGGGACTCTGGGAATGGTGGTACGGCCTGGACTTCTCTCGCCTTTAATGTGGAGAGCGCCTCCTCTTGAGATGCGACGGAACGCCGGGAATTCCTTCCCGACCACGCAGGGAAAGGATCCCTCCTCTCGAGCTAGGAGGGAAACGGGCTCCTCTGGATGTGGGCGGGACTCTCGTGCTTCCTCTCGAGTGGAGACGGGTATGTTGGGGAACTTCTTGAGTTGCAGCAAGGGTGTGAAGGACCCTTGGAAGTTCCAGATGTTAGGTGTGATTAGCCTGAGACGCCTCAGCGGAAATGGGCCTCATCTCGCCTGGGGGAGAACCTCCTGGATTTTCTCGAGTTCGGCAGGTGCTCTCGACTTACGACGGGGACCTCGGGGACCCGCTCTGGTGGCCTCAGGAAAGGCCAGTCCCCATGCGAGTTGCTCTGAGGCCTCTCGGGATTCCTCTCCAGTCGATGCCGGGTCCTAAACCTTGTGTGGAGTCAGTGGCGGAAACTGAGGATTCCTCTCCAGTGCTGACATGGATCTTGGGGTACTTCTGGAGTCTCCCCAGGGGAGTCAGTCCTAGTCTCAAGGGGGCATGCACGTGCGCTTTCCTCCCGAGCTGTAGCAGCAGTGTCACGCTTCCCTTCGCGTGGATCAATGGAGTTCCTCTCGCCTTTCCTGTGGAGAGCGCCTCCTCTTGAGATGCGACGGGAACGCCGGGAATTCTTTCCCGACCACGCAGGGAAAGGATCCCTCCACTCCAGCTAGGAGGAAACGGGGCTCCCCTGGATTTGGGCGGGACTCTCGTGCTTCCTCTCGAGTGGAGACGGGTATGTCGGGAACTTCTTAGGTTGCAGCAAGGGTGTGAAGGACCCTTTGAAGTTCCAGAGGTTAGGTGTGATTAGCCTCGAGACGCCTCAGCGGAAATGGGCCTCATCTCGCCTGGAGGGGAGAACCTCCTGGATTTTCTCGAGTTTCGGCAGGTGCTCTCGACTTACGACGGGGACCTCAGGGACCCGCTCTGGTGGCCTCAGGAAAGGCCAATCCCCATGCGAGTTCTCGGGGGCCTCTCGGGATTCTCCCATCGATGCCGGTGCCTAAGACCTTGCGTGGAGTTGCCGGAACCTGAGGATTCCTCTCCAGTGCCAACGTGGAACTTGGGTAATTCTGGAGTCTCCCAGGGGAGTCAGTCCTCGTCTCGAGTGGGGCATGCACGTGCGCTTTCCTCCCGAGCTGCAGCAGCAGTGTCGCGCTTCCCTTCGCGTGGATCAAGGGATCTGTGCCTTTCCCACGAGGCTTTCCCACAGGGCTGCTCCCACGTGCCACCGTTGTGTGAGTCGATCTCGGCTTGAAAGTTGAGGCAGTGCAGGGAAAACAGGTTTCCCTGGAATGGACTGAGACATCTGGGGTACTCTTTGAATGGTGGCACGACCCTGGAGACCCTCTCTCCTTTCCTGTGGAGCCTCCTCTTTAGATGACGGGAACGCCGGGAATTCTTTCCCGACCACACAGGGAAAGGATCCCTCCTCTCGAGCTAGGAGGCGAAACGGGGCTACTCTGGATGTGGGCGGACTCTCGTGCTTCCTCTCGAGTGGAGACGGGTATGTCGGGGAACTTCTTGAGTTGCAGCAAGGGTGTGAAGGACCCTTTGGAAGTTCCAGAGTTTAGGTGTGATTTGCCTGGAGACGCCTCAGCGGAAATGGGCCTCATCTCGATGGAGGGGAGAACCTCCTGGATTTTCTCGAGTTGCGGCAGTGCTCTCGACTTTTCGACGGGGACTCAGGGACCCGCTCTGGTGGCCTCAGGAAAGGCCAGTCCCCATGGAGTTGCTCGGGGCCTATCGGGATTCCTCTCCCGTCGATCCCGGGGCCTAAGACCTTGTGTGGAGTCGGTGCCGGAACCTGAGGATCCTCTCCAGTACTGAAATGGATCTTGGGGTACTTCTGGAGTCTCCCCAGGGGAGTCAGTCCTCGTCTCGAGTGGGGCATGCACGTGCACTTTCCTCCCGAGCTGTAGCAGCAGTGTCACTTCCCTTCGCGTGGATCAAGGGATCTGTGGCTTTCCCTCGAGGCTTTCCCAAGAGGCTTTCCCACGAGGCTTTCCCACAGGGCTGTCCCACGTACCACCGTGGTGTGAGTCGATCCTCGGCTTGAAAGTCGAGGCAGTGCAGGGAAAACAGGTTTCCCTGGAATGGACTGAGACATCTTGGGACTCTGGGAATGGTGGCACGACCCTGGAGTTCCTCTCGCCTTTCCTGTGGAGAGCGCCTCCTCTTGAGATGCAACCGGGAACGCCGGGAATTCTTGACCGACCACGCAGGGAAAGGATCCCTCCTCTCGAGCTAGGAGGCAGAAACGGGGCTCCTCTGGATGTGGGCGGGACTCTCGTGCTTCCTCTCGAGTGGAGACGGGTATGTCGGGGAACTTCTTGAGTTGCAGCAAGGGTGTGAAGGACCCTTTGGAAGTTCCAGAGGTTAGGTGTGATTAGCCTCGAGACGCCTCATTGGAAATGGGCCTCATCTCGCCTGGAGGGACAACCTCCTGGATTTTCTCGAGTTGCGGCAGGTGCTCTCGACTTACGACGGGGACCTCAGGGACCCGCTCTGTGGCCTCAGGAAAGGCCAGTCCCCATGCGAGTTGCTCAGGGGCCTCTCGGGATTCCTCTCCCGTCGATGCCGGGCCTAAGACCTTGTGTGGAGTCGTTGCTGGAACCTGAGGATTCCTCTCCAGTGCTGACATGGATCTTGGGAACCTCTGGAGTCTCCCCAGGGGAGTCAGTCCTCGTCTCGAGGGGGCATGCACGTGGGCTTTCCTCCCGAGCTGTAGCAGCAGTGTCACGCTTCCTTCGCGTGGATCAAGGGATCTGTGGCTTTCCCTCGAGGCTTTCCCACGAGGCTTTCCCACAGGGCTGTCCACGTGCCACTGTGGTGTGAGTCGATCCTCGGCTTGAAAGTCGAGGCAGTGCAGGGAAAACAGGTTTCCCAGGAAATGGACTGAGATATCTGGGGAACTCTGGGAATGGTGGCACGACCCTGGAGTTCCTCTCGCCTTTCCTGTGGAGAGCGCCTCCTCTTCAGATGCGTGGGAATGCCGGGAATTCTTTCCCGACGACACAGGGAAAGGATCCCTCCTCTCGAGCTATGAGGCGGAAACGGGGCTCCTCTGGATGTGGGCGGGACTCTCGTGTTTCCTCTCGAGTGGAGACGGGTATGTCGGGGAACTTCTTGAGTTGCAGCAAGGGTGTGAAGTACCCTTTGGAAGTTCCAGAGGTTAGGTGTGATTAGCCTCGAGACGCCTCAGCGGAAATGGGCCTCATCTCGCCTGAAGGGGAGAACCTCCTGGATTTTCTCGAGTTGCGGCAGGTGCTTTCCACGTAGGACGGGGACCACAGGGACAAGCTCTGGTGGCCTCAGGGAAGGCCAGTCCCCATGCGAGTTGCTCGGGGCCTCTTAGGATTCCTCTCCCGTTGATGCCGGGCCTAAGTCCTTGTGTGGAGTCGTTGCCAGAATCTGAGGATTCCTCTCCAGTGCTGACATGGATTTAGGGGTACTTCTAGAGTCTCCCCATGGGAGTCAGTCCTCGTCAGATTGGGGGCATGCACTTGGGCTTTCCTTCCGAGCTGTAGGAGCAGTGTCACGCTTCCCTTCGCGTGGATCAAGGGATCTGTGGCTTTCCCTCGAGGCTTTCCCACGAGGCTTTCCCACGAGGCTTTCCCACAGGGCTGTCCCACGTGCCACCGTGGTGTGAGTCGATCCTCGGCTTGAAAGCCGAGGCAGTGCAGGGAAGAGAGGTTTCCCTGGAATGCACGGAGACATCTGGGGGACTCTGGGAATGGTGTCACGACCCTGGAATTCCTCTCGCCTTTCCTGTGGAGAGCGCCTCCTCTTGGGATGCGACGGGAACGCCGGGAAATTTTTCCCGATCACGCAGGGAAAGGATCCCTCCTCTCAAGCTAGGAGGCGGAAACGGTGCTCCTCTGGATGTGGGCGGGACTCTCGTGCTTCCTCTGGAGTGGAGACGGTATGTGGGGAACTTCTTGAGTTGCAGCAAGGGTGTGAAGGACCCTTTGAAAGTTCCAGAGGTTAGGTGTGATTAGCCTCGAGACGCCTCAGCGGAAATGGGCCTCATCTCGCCTGGAGGGGAGAACCTCCTGGATTTTCTCGAGTTGCGGCAGGTGCTCTAGACTTACGACGGGGACTTCAGGGACCCGCTCTGGTGGCCTCAGTTAAGGTCTCTCCCCATGCGAGTTGCTCGGGGGCCTCTCGGGATTCCTCTCCCGTCAATGTCGGGGCCTAAGACCTTGTGTGGAGTCGCTGCCGGAACCTGAGGATTCCTCTCCAGTGCTGACATGGATCTTGGGGTACTTCTGGAGTATCCCCTGAGGAGTGAGTCTTCGTCTCGTGTGGAGGCATGCACTTCTGCTTTCCTCCCGAGCTGTAGCAGCAATATCATGCTTCCCGTCGGGAGGATCATGGGATCAGTGGCTTTCCCTCGGTGCTTTCCCACGAGGCTTTCCCATGAGGCTTTCCCTCAGGGCTGTCCCACGTGCCACCGTGGTGTGAGTCAATCCTCGGCTTGAAAGTCGAGGCAGTGCAGGGAAAACAGGGTTTCCTGGAATGGACTGAGACATCTGGGGGACTCTGGGAATCGTGACACGACCGTGGAGTTCCTCTGGCCTTTCCTGTGCAGAGCGCCTCCACTTGAGATGCGACGGGAACGCCGGGAACTCTTTCCCGACCACGCAGGGAAAGGATCCCTCCTCTCTAGCTATGAGGCGGAAACGGGGCTCCTCTGGATGTGGGCGGGACTCTCGTGCTTCGTCTCGAGTGGAGACGGGTATGTCGGGAAACTTCTTGAGTTGCAGCAAGGGTGTGAAGGACCCTTTGGAAGTTCCAGATATTAGGTGTGATTATCCTCGAGACGCCTCAGCGGAAATGGGCCTCATCTCGCCTGGAGGGGAGAACCTCCTGGATTTTCTCGAGTTGTTGCAGGTGCTCTCAACTTAAGACGGGACCTCAGGGACCGCTCTGGTGGCCTCAGGAAAGGCCAGTCCCCAAGCGAGTTGCTCTGGAGCCTCTCGGGATTCCTCTCCCGTCGATGCCGGGGCCTAACCTTTTTGGAGTCGGGGCCAACCCTGAGATGCCCTCCATTGCTGACATGAATCTTTCCGTACTTCTGAGTCTCGCCCAGGGGTCATTCCCATCTCTCGTGGGGGCATGCACCTGCCATTTCCTCACGAGCTGTAGCAGCAGTGTCACGCTTGCTGACGTGTGGATCAAGGGATCTGTCGCTTTCCATTGAGGCTTTCCCACGAGGCTTTCCAACAGGGCTGTCCCACGTGCCACGGTGGTGTGAGTCGATCCTCGGCGTGGACGTCGAGGCAGTGCAGGGAAAACAGGTTCTTCCTGAATGGACTTAGACATCTGGGGGACTCTTAGAATGCTGGCAAGGCCCTGGAGTTCCTCTCGTCTTTCCTGTTGAAAGCGCCTCCTCTTGATATGCGACGCGAAGGCCTGGAATTCTTTCCCGAAGACGAAGGGAAAGGATCCCTCTTCTCGAGCTACGAGGCGGAAACGGGGCTCCACTGGATGTGGGCGGGACCCTCGTCCTTCCTCTCGAGTGGAGATGGGTATGTCGGAGAACTTCTTGACTTGCAGCAAGGGTGTGAAGGACCCTTTGGAAGTTCCAGAGGTTAGTTGTGATTAGCCTCGAGACGCCTCAGCGGAAATGGGCCTCATCTCGCCTGGAGGGGAGAACCTCCTGGATTTTCTCCAGTTGCGGCAGGTGCTCTCGAGTTTCGACAGAGACCTCAGGGACCCGCTCTGGTGACCTCAGGAAAGGCCAGTCCCCATGCGAGGTGCTAGGGGCCCTCTCAGGATTCCTCTCCTGTCGATGCCGGGGCCTAAGTCCTTGTGTGGAGTCGGGACCGGAACCTGAGGATTGCTCTCCAGTGCTGACATGGATCTTGGCGTACTTCTGGAGTCTCCCAAGTGGCGTCAGTCCTCGGCTCGAGTGGGGTCATGCACGTGCGCTTTCCTCCTGAGCGGTAGCAGCAGTGTCTCGCTTCCCGTCCCGTGGATCAAGGGATCTGTGGCTTTCCCTCGAGTCTTCCCATGAGGCTTTCTCTCAGGGCTATTCCACTTGCCACCATGGTGTGATCGATCCTCGGCGTGAAAGTCGAACCAGTGCAGGGAAAACAGGAACCTCCTTCCCCACAGTAGGGGGTACACTGTCCCCTTGGTCGGGTATCTCCAGGGCACTCGCGCTGGGGGTTGCCCGTGGATATTCGGGCCTCAGGCTCCACGTGAGAAAAGCCCCAAATGGCATTAGCTGCCAGTCCAGACGCTGGCCCCTCAGGTCTCTGGCCGGAGCCTTGGGCTCCAGGCAACTCAAAGCCCTCGGGGTGGCACTCTGGGACTGCTGTAGGGAATGGACGCCAAGAGCCCACGGAGGAGTTGGGGAGGGGCAGGGGGGAAACAGAGGCGAGGACAGCGAGGGATCTAGGTGGAGGCGCTGGAGAGAGCGTCTGGTGTCCCAGAATGCCTCAGAGGAGCCAGAGGGGGACAGTCGAGGCCCAGGGACCTGTGGAATGTGAAAAGGCGGGAAATCCCAGAGCAAGGCAGGCTGGGAAAGGGGGCGTTGGTGGCCAATTCAAAGGGACCTAGGGGCGTTTCCTGGGCGGTGAGCTCCCTTGGCACTGCTGAGGGCCCCTGATTGATCCACCCGGGATTGATCCCACCCCCCGCTGAGAGGGAGGGCCACAAACCAAAGCCCCCGAACTGCCCGCCCACCCCAACGGGGATCTTGGCGGTCCGGGGCACAGCCGTGCCCGGGAAAAGCCCACTCACTCCACGGGACTCCGTCCAGGGTCTCTGCTTGGAAAGAGGCCAGGGGCGGCCCCCTCCATCTACCCACCCAAACCTTATTGACGTCAATGGGGGCGGAGCCGCCTCCCGCTTTCCAGAGTCCTGAGCTGCTGGGTCCCCACCCACTCGGCCAGCAGTCTGCAGCATGCCCGTGTGCCTCTCCCACCATGGCTTCGTCCGGCTCCTCCAGCACCTCAAGCAGTACGTTTGCCCTCGGTCCCTGTGGTCGGATCACATCTCAGGGGATTTGCAGGTGGCCTGGGCAAGGGCTCTCGGCCAACGTGTTGACCCCCCTCCCACCCGAGAACGGCGGGGACCCATCGGCCAGGCCCGGGGTTCCGAGGCGTCAGGTGTGCCCAAATTCGGAGGGCCTGGCATCGTTCGTTCATCTTGCTCCTTTGGCACACGCATGGCTTCTCCGTTCTCTTTTCTGGGAAGACAGTGTTGTTTCAGGGGGCGTGCTGCGGGGGGCGGGGCCGGGGTTGGGTGGTGGTGGGAGCAGGTGCTGTGCTGGGATGAGGCCCTTTATCCTCATATCTTCCTGTGGGAATGGGAGTCGGGGAGCTCTGTGGCCTTGCTGCCTTTAGTGGCTTCCTCTGCGCAGGGGCCTAGTGGCTTCTGCCTTTTGTCAGGCGTTACGGGGTTTGGGCTTCGCTTTGGTGGCCTTGGCCTTTGCCTTTGGCCTTGGCCTTGCCCTTGTTGCCTTGCCCCTTGGCCTTGGTTGCCCTTGCCTTGCCCCCCTTGGCCTTGGCCTTGCCTTGCCCTTGGCTTGAACTTGACCCCCCTTGACCTTGAACTTGAACCCTTGACCTTGAACCTTGAACTTGACTTGAACTTGACCTTGAACTTGACTTGACCTTGAACTTGAACTTGAACTTGACTTGACTTGAACTTGAACTTGACCTTGACCTTGACTTGAACTTGACTTGACCTTGAACCTTGAACTTGACTTGAACTTGAACTTGAACTTGACTTGACCTTGAACTTGACTTGACCTTGACCTTGACCAACAACGGGAGACCTCGAGATTTGCTCAGAGCACCGGAGGTCCAGAAGCAGGGCCCTGTATCTCCCCTTCCCTTTGTGATCATTGCAAAGACATTCCTAGCTGATAGCGGGAGTGCCCCTGAAGAAGCAAGCAGTGGGAGTGTGTTTGACACGACTGTGTGCCTTCCTGGCCTCATCTCCACAAGGGGCCTTTCCTCTCGAAGTAGGCCCCATGTCCCCTTGGGGAGGGTGTCATGCTCTTTTCTCCTCACTGCCAAAGGGTGGAGCCAAGCTCGCTCTGTCAGAGGTACAAAACAGCAATTGAATGGATTTTCAAGCTCTTGCTAGGCTGCACCCTTTCAGGGCCCACTTTACTGAAACAGGTGCTCTGTGGCCCCTGGTTGGGTATGCAGGTTCACAAACAGGGTGAGATCCTGTCCAAGCCAAGAATTTTCCTGAAAGACCTAGGCTCACTAGAGCTCTCCTCCAGAGCAAAGGGGATAGAGGAGATGTATGGAGGAGTCTTTGCCCTTTCCCTGTGAGTGTGGGGGCTACTCCCTACAGCCCCCAAGCTCAGAGGATAACTGCCTCTAAGAAAGGAATGGCAAGAAGCGCTATTCTTGGAGGTTGGGACAGGGAGTTCGCAGCATGTGGGGAAAGAAAGACTTCTTCGGGGAAGAAGAGGCAACCACCGGGGGTGTGTTTGCAAGCCTCTATTTGGAAGGAACGGGTTTGCTTATACAACTCAAGACCTCCAGATCTGCTCAGAGGACTGAAGTTCCAGAGACAGGGCCATGTATCTCCCCTTCCCTTTGAGATCCTTGCAAAGACATTCCTAGCAGATCGTGGGAGTGCCCATGAAGAAGCAAGCAGCGGGAGTGTGCTTGACATCACTGGCTGCCTACCTGGGCTCAGCTCCTCAAGGGGCCTTTCTCTCCTGGTAGGCCCTATGTCCCCTTTGGGAGAGGGTTGTGCCCTCTTCCCTCCACACTGCCAAAGGGTGGAGGTGGAGCAAACTCGTTCTCTCCGAGGTAAAAAAAAAAAAGACAAATTGGATGGATTTTTAAGCTCTTGCTATGCTGCACCCCCTCCAGGACCCACTCGAGCAAAACAGGTGCCCTGTGGCCCCTAGGTCGGGGTATGCAGGTTCACACACCGGGTGTGATCCCGTCAAAGCCAAGAATTTTCCTGACAGACCTAGGCTCACTAGAGCTCTCCTCCAGAGGAAAGGGGACAGAAAAGACGTGTGTGTGGAGGTGGCTCTGCCTTTCCAGGTCCCAATCTCAGGGATAACTGCCCCTAAGAAAGGACCTGCTGCTACTGCTGCCTGCTAAGTTGCTTCAGTCGTGTTCGACTCTGTGCGACGCCATAGACGGTAGCCCACTAGGCTCCCCCGTCCCTGGGATTCTCCAGGCAAGAACAGTAAGTGGGTTGCCATTGCCTTCTCCAATGCATGAAAGTGAAAATGAAAGTGCAGTCGCTCAGTCGTGTCCGACCCTCAGCGACCCCACGGACTGCAGCCTACCAGGCTTCTCCGTCCATAGGATTTTCTGAAAGGAACTGCAAGAAGCGCTTTTCCAGGAGGCTGGGAAAGGGGAGTTCGCAGGATGTGGGGAAAGAGAGCCTCCTTCGGGGAAGAATAGGCGGCCACTTGTTTTGTGTTGCAAACCTCTATTTGGAAGGAACAGGTTAGCTTATACAAAGGGAGACCTCCAGATCTGCTCAGAGGACCGAAGTTGCAGAGGCAGGTCGGTGTAATTTCCCTTCACTTTGCGATCCTTGCAAAGACATTCCTTGCTGATAGATGATTCAGCAAGGGCCTTTTGAGACTGTTGTTTTCTTTCCTAGGTTCAAAGATTCCTTCAGTTCCTAATATAGATATCCTAGAAATTATGTGACATCCGTGAAAATCTGATATGTCCTGGTCAAATGCTGTCAGTTATAATTCCAGTTATCATATTAAAGCATTTCAAGTCGCAGCAGTGACCAGATTACATTGTCAATTTCTATTTAATCAGGTTTTAACCATGTCCTCTATGGTTTCACACTGATGCCTTTGCAGAAATACTGCTACTTCAAGATATATGGAATATACTTTTTTTAAGCTTACCGATAATTTGTTTGTTTGTTTGTTTGTCTTCTGGTAAGCTGGTAGCCAGATGGAATTTAGTCTCCTCTCTAGGTTAAGAGAACAAAGTTTTCTTAGAATGCAATTTTTGATAACAGACTATGAATTTCTTTACCTTTCATTGATTTATAATTGTTTTCATCATCTGTTTTTTTTACTTCGGTAAAGTAAATAAGCCTTATTTAAGATTTTGGTACATGTTGGATGGACTAAGCTTTCCCCACTCTTGCAAGTTCCCTTAACCCTTCAGATTCTTCTCGTGGGACCAAGATCTCACTTTCCTCCAGAGGGACAATCCAAGCTTTTTATTAGTTGATCTGCCCCTGACATCAGAGTCCATTTGAGCACGAGTTGGCATATAATTTAGGCATGAAACTATGACTACATAAAGAAAAGGTGATTTTATGATTCAGGGATGGCCATGATATGCCTTGCACTTCAGAGAAAATGGGTTTAAAATGATTTTTTTTTTCTTCAAAACTGCACAGCCAGTTCTTTCAGCATATGCAATTGAAAACATCTAGTCATTAGGTCAGTTTTCATTCCAATCCCAAAGAAAGGCAATGACAAAGAATATTCAAGCTGCTGCACAATTGCACTCATCTCACACACTAGTAAAGTAATGCTCAAAATTCTCCAAGTTCACATGAACTGTGAACTTCCAAATGTTCAAGAGGGATTTAAAAAATGCAGAGAAAAACCAGAGATCAAACTGCCAACATCCACTGGATCATTGAAAAAGCAAGAGAGTTCCAGAAAAAAAGACATCTATTTCTGCTTTATTGACTATGCCAAAGCCTTTGACTGTGTGGATCACAATAAACTGGGAAAAATTCTGAAAGAGATGGGAATACCAGACCACCTGACCTGTCTCTTGAGAAACCTGTATGCAGGTCAGGAAGAAACAGTTCGAACTGGACATGGAACAACAGACTGGTTCTAAATAGGAAAAGGAATATGTCAAGGCTGTATATTGTCAGCCTGCTTATTTAACTTATATGCAGAGTACATCATGAGAAACACTGGGCTGGAGGAAGCACACGCTGGAATCCAGATTGCTGGGAGAAATATCAAGAATCTCAGATATGCAGATGACACCACCCTTATGGCAGAAAGTGTATAGAAGAACTAAAGAGTCTCCTGATGAAAGTGAAAGAGGAGAGTGAAAAAGTTAGCTTAAAGCTCAGCATTCAGAAAACTAAAATCATTGCATCCAGTCTCATCACTTCATGGCAAATAGATGGGAAAACATTGGAAACAGCAGCAGACTATTTTTGGGGGGCTTGGAAATCACTGCAGGTGATGGCTGCCTCCATGAACTTAAAACATATTTATGACTTGGAAGAAAAGTGATGACCAAACTAGACAGCATATTAAAAAGCCGAGACGTTGCTTTGCCAACAAAGATCCATCCAGTCAAGGCTATGGTTTTTCCATATGTCATGGATGGATATGAAAGATGTACTATAAAGAAAGTGACAGCTGAAAATTGGATGCTTTTGAACTGTGGTGTTGGAGAAGATGCTTGTAGGTCGCTTAGACTACAAGGAGACGCAACCACTCCATCCTAAAGGAAATCAGGTCTGAATATACATTGGAAGGACTAATACTGAACCTGAAACTCCAATACTTTGGCCCACTTGATGTGAAGAGCTGACTCACTTGGAAGTTGCTTTGATTTGCCTGTGAGTGTGGGAGCCCTCCCTGGGCAAAGGGCCTCAGGGGTCATTGCCACTGAATCACGACCTCCAAGCAAGCGCATTCCAGCTGTGTGACATTCAGGAAGCAGGAGACTGGGAAAACTATCTTCCTTAGAGGAAGGAAAGTCATCCACAGAGAGTGTGTTTTCAGGCCTCTCTTTGCAGCAAGTGTTTTGCTTCTCAGACATCAGAGCTGCAGGCTTGCTCTGAGGGCCTCAATTGCAGAGTCAGGGCTGTGTGTCTCACTGCACTTTCCAAGCATTGCAGACACATTCCTAGGTTGGAGCAGTGCTTCCCATGAGAAAGAAGCCTCGGGAGTGTGTCTGAGCGGGCTGAGTGCCATGCTAGGGTCACCTAGTCGAGGGCACCTTGCACATCCAATGGGCCCCAGGCGAGTAGCTATGGACCGGCCCTTCGGTTGAGACATCCCAAAGCAGGGAACAAAGCTAGCTCTGTCAGAAGGAGGAAAACAGCAATGGGATGGATTTTCAAGCAGTTGCTAAGTCACACCACGTTAGGGCTCCCCGGGAAAGAAATGCAAATTTTGGCCTCTAGGCCCAGTATCCAGATGTGTGCACAGGATATTTTCCCCACAGGATCCAAGAATGTTCCAGACAGACCTAAGCTCACTAGCTCTCTCCTGCAGAGGAAATGAAATATTGTTGCTGAACCACGAAAAGATGCTGGGATTCTTGGCTTATGGAGGAGAAGAATTCAATCCAGGGCCCAAGACGAGGCTTGATTGCTCAGAGCTTTTGTGCAATAGAGTTTTATTAAAGGATAAAGGAGATAGAGAAAGCTTCTGACAGAGACATCACAAGGGGCAGAAAGCGTACCCCCTTGCTAGTGTTAGTAATGGAGTTATATACTCTCCAATAAGTTATGACAACGAACAAAAGAATGTCTGGAGGTTGTAAAGACTCACTAGACCTACTCCCATAATTGACATTTTAAGATAACAGGATTAGCCAGAAGGTTTTTTCCAGAGACCGTCCTCAAGAAGGATGCATGATTGTTATATAATCCTAAGGAAAGTAGAGGGGAAAAACAGTTTGTCCTTCCTTCCTCCTTGAGAATTCTAGACCCCTCTCTCCTTGGGGACCCTTGAACTTCTTAGAAACCTGCCTTGGCAATGACTCTCTCAGAAACATGATTGAACAGCCGTTTGGAGCTTCCTTTGACTTTCCCTGGGAGGGAGGGAGCCCTCCCTGAGCACAGGGCCTCAGGGGCCATGGCCAATGAAAAAGAATCTCCCAGCAAGTGCTTTTCAGCCCTGTGTGACTCTCAGCCCACAGGAGGCTGAGAAAACTCTCTTCCTTGGAGGAAGGAAAGGCAGCCCAAGAGTGTGTTTTCAGGCCTGTATCTTGCAGCAAGTGTTTGGCTTGTTAGACAGAAGACCTGCAGGCCTGTTCCAACAGACTCAATTGCCAGAATCAGGGCCTTGTGTCTCCCTGCAGTTTCCTGGCCTTGCAAACACATTCCTAGGTGAGAGCAGTCCTGCCCATGGGGAAGCAGGCTGCGGGAGTGTGTCTGAGGGGGCCAGGTGTCATGCTGGGGTCACCTGGTCGAGGGCACCTTGCACCTCCAATGGACCCCAGGCAAGGAGTTGCAGGCCACCACCTTGCTTCTGAAATCCCAAAATGGGGGAGCAAAGCTCGCTCTGTCAGAGGGAAGAAAACAGCAACAGGATGGATTTTCAAGCAGTTGCTAGGCTGTACTGCGTTAGGGCTCCAAGGAAGGAAAATGCGAATTTTAGCCCCTACGACTGGTATCCAGGTGGGCTCCCAGGATGATTTCCCCGCAGGATCCAAGAACGTTCCAGACAGACCTGGGCTCACTAGCTCCCTCCTGCAGAGGAAACATGAGAGAACAGCTGTTTGGAGGTTGCTTTGACTTCCCCTGGGAGGGTAGGATCCCTCCCTGGGTGCAGGGCCTCAGGGGCCATTGCCGCTGAGAAATGCCCTCTAAGCCAGACCTTTGCAGCCTTGTATGACTCAGCACGGAGGAGACTGGAAAAGCTCTCTTCCTTGGAGGAAGGAAAGGCAGCCCCAGAGAGTGTGTTTTCACACCTGTATCTTGCAGCAAGTGTTTGGCGTCTCAGACGTCAGACCTCCAGGCCTGCCTCCAACGGCCCTCAGTTCCAGAGTCAGGGGCCGTGTGTCTCCCTGCATTTTCTGAGCCTTGGGAACACATTCCTAGGTCAGAACAGTCCTGCCCATGGGGAAGGAGGCTGCGGGAGTGTGTCTGAGGGGGTCGAGGTGCCATGCTGGGGTCCAATAGACCCGGTACCTCCAATAGACCCCAGGACAACAGCGGTGGGGCTCCCCCTGGCTTCCGAAATGCCAAAGCGAGAAGCAAAGCTAGCTCTATCAGAAGGAAGAAAAGAGCAATCGGATGGATGTTCAGGCTGTTGCTGGGCCGCACCACTTCAGGGTCCCCCCGAGAGGAACAGGCGCCCTGTGGCCCCCTAGGTCCGATATGCAGGTTAACACACAGGGTGTGTCCCCATAGGAGCCAAGAATTTTCCTGACAGACCTAGGCTCACTAGAGCTCTCCTACAGGGCAAAAGGGGTAGAACAGACTGTGGATGTGACTCTGCCTTTCCCAGCGAGCATGGGGCCCTCCCTATCGGCCCCGGGCTCCAGGGAAAATTGTCCCTGAAAAATGACCTCCAAGAAGCGCTTTTCCAGCAGGCTGGTGATGCAGAGTTCACAGGATGCGGGGGAAAGTGATCGTCCTACAGGGAAGAAGAGGCAGCCACCCAGTGTGTGTTTGCAAGCCTGTATTTGGAAGAAACTGGTTAGCTCCTTCAAGGGGAGACCTCCAGGTCTGCTCAGAGGACCGAAATTCCAGAGGCAGCACCATGCATCTCCCCTGTCCTTTCTGAGCCTTGGAAAGACATTCCTAGCTTATAGCGGTATTGCTCATGAAGAAGCAGGATGCAGGAATGTGTCAGACATGACTGGGGTGCCTTCCTGGGTTCAGCTCCGTGAGGGGCCTTTCCACTCAAAGTAGGTCCCATGCCTCCTTGGGGAGGAAGTGGGGCCCGCTTGCCTCCAAATTGCCAAAGGCTGGAACAAAGCTAGTTCTATCAGAGGTAAGAAAAGAGCAATTGGATGGATGTGGAAGCTGTTGCTGGGCCGCACTGCTTCAGGCCCCCCACCCCTCCGCCCCCGAGAGAAACAGGCGCCCTGTGGCCCCTAGGTCCTGGATGCAGTTTCACACATAGAATGTGTCCCCATAGAGCAAGAATTCCTGACAGAACTAGACCTACCTCACTAGAGCTCTCCTACAGAGCAAAGGGGATGGGACAGAATG
>NW_017212823.1:0-16201 GCF_001704415.2 Capra hircus | reverse complement strand
AGAGAGTCAAATCAACAAAATTAGAAATGAAAAAGGAGAGGTTACAACAGACAATGCAGAAATACAAAGGATTATAAGAGACTATTATGAACAACTATATGGCAAAAAAATGGATAACCTGGAAGAAATGGAAAATCTTAGAAAAGTTCCATCTTCCAAAACTGAGCCAGGAAGAAATAGAAATTATGAACAACCCAATTACAAGCACTGAAATTGAAGCTGTGATCAAAAATCTCCCAAAAAACAAAAGCCCAGGACCAGATGGCTTCACAGGAGAATTCTATCAAACATTTAGAGAAGAGCTAGTGCCTACCTTCTAAAACTCTTTCAAAAAAATTGCAGAGGAAGGAACACTTCCACACTCATTCTACGAGGTCACCGTCTCCCTGACACCAAAACCAGACAAAGACAACACACAAAAAGAAAACTACAGGCCAATATCACTGATGAACACAGATGCAAAAATCCTCAACAAAATTTTAGCAAACAGAATTCGGCAACACATCAAAACAGCTCATACACCGCGATCAAGTTGGGTTTATTCCAGGAATGCAAGGATTCTTCAATATATGCAAATCAATCAATGTGATACACTATATTAACAAGTTGAAAGATGAAAACCATATGATCATCTTAACAGATGCAGAAAAAGCCTTTGACAAAATTCAGCACCCATTTATGATTACAACTCTTCAAAAAGTGCACATAGAAGGAACCTACCTCAACATAGTAAAGGCCATATATAATAAGCCTACAGTAAACATTATTCTCAATGGTGAAAAACTGAAAACATTCCCCCTAAGATCAGGAACAAGACAAGAGTGTTCACTTTCACCACTATTAGTCAACATAATTCTGGAAGTCCTAGATACAGCAATCAGAGAAGAAAAAGAAATAAAAGGAATCCAGATCAGAAAAGAAGTAAAGCTCTCACTGTTTGCAGACAACATGATACTGTACATAGAAAACCCTAAAGATAGTATCAGAAAATTACTAGAGCTAATCAGTGAATTCAGCCAAAGTTGCAGGATATGAAATCAACACACAGAAATCACTTGCATTTCTATATACTAACAATGAAAAATCAGAAAAAGAAATTAAGGAATCAATCCCATTCACCATTGCAACAAACAGAATTAAATATCTAGGAATAAACTTACCTATGGAGACAAAAGAACTGTACACAGAAAATTATAAGACACTAATGAAAGAAATCAAAGACTACATAAACAGATGGAGAGATATTCCATGTTTCTGGGTAGAAGAATCAATATTGTGAAAATGACTGTATTACCAAATGCAATCTACAGATTCAATGTGATCCCTATCAAATTACCAATGACATTTTTCACAGAACTAGAAAAAAAAGTCCACAATTCGTATGGAAGCACAAAAGACCCCGAATAGCCAAAGCAGCCCTGAGAAAGAAGAATGGAGCTGGAGGAATCAACCTTCCTGACTTCAGATTATACTACAAAGCTACAGTCAGCAAGACAGTATGGTACTGGCACAAAAACAGAAATATAGACCAATGGAACAAGATAGAAAGCCAAGAAATAAACCCATGCACCTATGGGTACCTCATTTTTGACAAAGGAGGAAAGAATATACAATGCAGCAAAGACAGACTCTTCAATAAATGGTGCTGGGAAAACTGGACAGCTACATGTAAAAGAATGAAATTAGAACACTTAACACCATACACAAAGATAAACTTGAAATGGATTAAAAACCTAAATGTAAGACCAGAAACCATAAAACTCTTAGAGGAAAACATAGGCAGAACACTTGATGACATAAATCAAAGCAAGATTCTCTATGACCCACCTCCTAGAGTAATGGAAATAAAAGCAAAAAGTAAAAAGGGGGACCTGATTAAACTTAAAAGCTCTTGCACAGCAAAGGAAACTATAAGCAAGGTGAAAAGACAACCCTCAGAATGGGAGAAAATATAATCCATTGTCTGCTGTTCATTTGTTATTATTTTCTCCCATTCTGAGGGTTGTCTTTTCACCTTGCTTATAGTTTCCTTTGCTGTGCAAGAGCTTTTAAGTTTAATCAGGTCCCCTTTTTACTTTTGCTTTTATTTCCATTACTCTAGGAGGTGGGTCATAGAGAATCTTGCTTTGATTTATGTCATCAAGTGTTCTGCCTATGTTTTCCTCTAAGAGTTTTATGGTTTCTGGTCTTACATTTAGGTTTTTAATCCATTTCAAGTTTATCTTTGTGTATGGTGTTAAGTGTTCTAATTTCATTCTTTTACATGTAGCTGTCCAGTTTTCCCAGCACCATTTATTGAAGAGTCTGTCTTTGCCTGCATTGTATATTCTTTCCTCCTTTGTCAAAAATGAGGTACCCATAGGTGCATGGGTTTATTTCTTGGCTTTCTATCTTGTTCCATTGGTCTATATTTCTGTTTTTGTGCCAGTACCATACTGTCTTGCTGACTGTAGCTTTGTAGTATAATCTGAAGTCAGGAAGGTTGATTCCTCCAGCTCCATTCTTCTTTCTCAGGGCTGCTTTGGCTATTCGGGGTCTTTTGTGCTTCCATACGAATTGTGGACTTTTTTTTTCTAGTTCTGTGAAAAATGTCATTGGTAATTTGATAGGGATCACATTGAATCTGTAGATTGCATTTGGTAATACAGTCATTTTCACAATATTGATTCTTCTACCCAGAAACATGGAATATCTCTCCATCTGTTTATGTAGTCTTTGATTTCTTTCATTAGTGTCTTATAATTTTCTGTGTACAGTTCTTTTGTCTCCATAGGTAAGTTTATTCCTAGATATTTAATTCTGTTTGTTGCAATGGTGAATGGGATTGATTCCTTAATTTCTTTTTCCTGATTTTTCATTATTAGTATATAGAAATGCAAGTGATTTCTGTGTGTTGATTTCATATCCTGCAACTTTGCTGAATTCACTGATTAGCTCTAGTAATTTTCTGATACTATCTTTAGGGTTTTCTATGTACAGTATCATGTTCATCTGCAAACAGTGAGAGCTTTACTTCTCTTTTCTGATCTGGATTCCTTTTATTTCTTTTTCTTCTCTGATTGCTGTATCTAGGACTTCCAGAACTATGTTGAATAATAGTGATGAAAGTGAACACCCTTGATCTTGTTCCTGATCTTAGGGGGAATGCTTTCAGTTTTTCACCACTGAGAATATGTTTGCTCTAGGCTTATCTTATATGGCCTTTACTATGTTGAGGTAGGATCCTTCTATGTGCCCATTTTTTGAAGACTTGTTAATCATAAATGGGTGCTAAATTTTGTTAAAGGCTTTTCCTGCATCTGTTGAGATTACCATATGGCTTTTACCTTTCAATTTGTTAATACGGTGTATCACATTGATTGATTTCTGTGCATACTGAAGAATCCTTGCATCCCTGAAACAAAACCAACTTGATCATGGTGTATTAGTGTTTTGATGTTTTGCTGAATTCTGTTTGCTAAAATTTTATTGAGGATTTTTACATCTAGGTTCATCAATGATATCATCCTGTGGTTTTCTTTTTTTGTGTTGTCTTTGTCTGGTTTTGGTATCAGGGATGATGGTGATCTTATAGAATGGGTTGGAAGTATTTCTTCCTCTGCAATTTTTTGAAAGAGTTTTAGAAGGATAGGCATTAGCTCTTCTCTAAATGTTTGATAGAATTCTTCTGTGAAGCCATCTAGTACTGAGCTTTTGTTTTTTGGGAGATTTTTTTATCACAGCCTCACTTCAATGCTTATATCTAGGTTGCTCATAATTTCTATTTCTTCCTCTAAGAACTTCTCTAAGAATCTTTCCATTTCTTCCAGGTTATCTAGTTTATTGCCATATAGTTGTTTATAATAGTCTCTTATAATCCTTTGTATTTCTGCATTGTCTGTTGTAACCTCTCCTTTTTCATTTCTAATTTTGTTGATTTGATTCTTCTCTTTTTTTCTTGATGAATCTGGCTAAAGGTTTGTCAATTTTGTTTATCTTCTCAAGGAACCAGCTTTTACTTATATTAATCTTTACTATTGTTTCTTTAATTTCTTTTTTCAGTTACTTCTGCTCGGGTCTTTATGATTTCTGTCCTTCTACTAATTTGGGGGGGGGGTTGTTCTTCTTTTTCTAGTTGTTTTAGGTGTAAAGTTAGGTTGTCTATTCAACGTTTTTCCTATTTCTTGAGATGGGATTGTATTGCTATAAACTTCCCTCTTCGAACTGCTTTTGCTGCATCCCATAGGTTTTGAGTTGTCGTGTTTTCATTGTCATTTGTTTTTAGAAATTTTTTGATTTCCAATTTAATTTCTTCAGTAACCTGTTGGTTATTTAGAAACGTGCTATTTAATCTCCATGTGTTTGTGTTTCTTCTTACAGTTTTTTTCTTGTAATTGACACCTAGTCTCATAGCATTGTGGCCAGAGAAGATGCTTGATATGATCTCAATTTTCTTAAATTTACTGAGGTTTGATTTGTGACCCAAGATGTGGGCTATCCTAGAGAATATTCCATGTGCACCTGAGAGAAGGTGTGTTCTGCATTTGGATGGACTGTCCTGAAGATATTGATGAGATCCATCTCATCTAATATATCATTTAAGATTTGTGTTTCCTTATTAATTTTCTGTTTTGATGATCTGTCCATTGGTGTGAGTGGGGTGTTAGAGTCTCCTACTATTATTGTATTACTGTCAATGTCTCCTTTTATGTCTGTTACTGATTGTCTTATGTATTGAGGTGCTCCTATGTTGGGTGCCTAGATATTTACAATTGTTATGTCTTCCTCTTGGATTGATGCCTTGATCATTATCTCTTTTAATCTTCTTTAAGGTCTATTTTGTCTGATATGGAGATTGCTACTCCAGCTTTATTTTGCTTCCCATTTGCATAGAATGTATTTTTCCATCCTCTCACTTTCAGTCTATATGTGTCTTTAGGTCTAAAGTGGGTTTCTTGTAGACAGCATATATATGAATCTTGTGTGTGTATCCATTCAGCCAATCTGTTTTTTGTTTGGAGCATTTAATCCATTTACATTTAAAGTAATTATTGATATATATGTTCCTATTGCTGTTTTCTTAATTGTTTGGGGTTGATTTTGTAGATCTTTTTTCTTATCTTCTATTTCTTGACTATATAAGTCTCTTTAACATTGGTTGTAAAGCTGGTTTGATGGTACTGAATTCTCTTAACTTTAGCTTATCCGAAAAGCTTTTTATTTCTCCATCAATGTTGAATGAGATCCTTGCTGGTTACAGTAATCATGGTTGTAAATTTTTCACTCTCAGTACTTTAAATATATCCTGCCCTTCCCTTCTGGCCTGCAGAGATTTTACTGAAAGATCAGCTATTAAGTGTATGGGGTTTCCATTGTATGTTACTTGCTGCTTCTCCTTTGCTGCTTTTAATATTCTTTCTTTGTGTTTAGTCTTTGTTAGTTTGATTAGCATGTGTCTTGGTGTGTTTCTCCTTGGGTTTATCCTGTATGGGATTCTTTGTGCTCTTGGACTTGATTGACTATTTCCTTTTCCATGTTGGGGAAATTTTCAACTATAATCTCTTCAAAAATTTTCCCATACCCTTCCTTTTTCTCTTCTTCTTCTGGGACCCCTATAATTTGAATGTTGGTGCATTTAATTGATATTGTGCCAGAGGTCTCTGAGACTATCCTCAGTTCTTTTCAATCATTTCACTTTATTCTGCTCTTCAGAAGTTATTTCCACCATTTTATCTTCCAGCTCACTGATTTAATCTTCTGCTTCAGATATTCTTTTACTGATTCCTGCTAGAGTATTTTTAATTTCAGTAATTGTGTTGTTTGTCTCTTTATGTTTATTCTTTCATTCTTCTAGGTCTCTGTTAATTGATTCTTGCATTTTCTCCATTTTGTTTTCAAGGTTTTTAATCATCTTTGCTATCATTATTCTGAATTCTTTTTTAGGTAGTTTGCTCTTTCCTCTTTATTTACTTGGATTTCTGTGTTTCTAGTTTGTCCCTTCATTTGTGTAGTATTTCTCTGCCTTTTCATTATTTTTTTAAACTTACTGTGTTTGGGGTCTCCTTTTCCCAGGTTTCAAGGAAAGTTGAATTCTTTCCCTGAAGAAGGTTGAATTCTTTCTTCCTTTTGGTTTCTGCCCTCCTAAGGTTTGTGTAAGCTTCCTATAGGGTGAGATTTGTGCTGAATTTTTGTGTTTTTCCTCTGATGGGCAAGGCTGAGTGAGGTGGTAATCCTGTCTGCTGATGATTGGGTTTGTATTTTTGTTGTTTGTTGTTTAGACCCTGGGCAGGATGCTACTGGTGGTTGGGTGATGCTGGGTCTTGTATTCAAGTGATTTAATTTGTGTGGGTTCTCACTATTTGATAGTCCCTAGGGTTAGTTCTCTGATAGTCTAGGGTCTTGGAGTC
The DNA here is from genome assembly GCF_001704415.2 of Capra hircus. Classification (NCBI taxonomy): domain Eukaryota; kingdom Metazoa; phylum Chordata; class Mammalia; order Artiodactyla; family Bovidae; genus Capra; species Capra hircus. The sequence continues at coordinate 9,815 of NW_017212823.1, read as the reverse complement.
AGTGCTCCCACTCCAAAAGCTCAGGGTATGATCTCTGGTCAGGAATGAAGAGTCCACAAGTGGTTTGTTATGGCATTAAGTAAGATTAAAACAAATATCCAAAAATGAGAAACCAAAGGTGAACCCCAGGCAAATGGCAGTTACAAAGTCAGGCCAATGACTGCCTGGCTTTCCTCCACGGGTATTTCCCACCATGATCTCCTCCCACACATCCCCTTGCTCTGTCTCTCCGCAAATAACAGCAGCCCTCTGCAATCCCTAAACTCCAGCTCTCAGCTGCTGCGCCTTCCAGGGGACCAGCATCGGGGTATATGTGTCTACGGCAAGGATTGTCTGGTTCTCAATCCATTTAGGCTGCCACAGGTCAGCTGTTTCACTCTCAGACTTAAATGTTTCTCCTCTGATTCAGACAATTGTCCCAGTGTGGGGATTGGATCCCTGCTTCCGTTTTCCCACCCACCGAGGGAAGGTCTTGTCCTACTAACACTCTTGTTTTTCCCCCTAGTTCCTTCATCCTACTGAGTTTTGTGTGGTTCTATATATTCTTTTCCACTGGCCAGATACTCCTGTCCACTCTCAGCTGTTGTTCTGCATGCACTTCTGTGTCTGAAGGTATATTTTTGATGAATCCATGGAGATATACTCCATGTCCACCTACTCCTCCACCATCTTGTTCTCCCCCTGGTTTCTTTATTTTTATTTGAGCATAGTTAATTTACAACATTGTGTTTGTTAGATTCAGGTGTACAGCAAAGTGAATCAGTTATATACACACACACACACACACATATATCTACTCTGTTATTCTGTTATACATATATATGTATATATACACATATATTCACTTTGTTGTATTTATATACACAGACCCACTCTGTTTTAGATCCTTTTCCCGTATAGGCCATTACGAAGCATTGAGTAAAGCTCCCTGTGCTCTTGGTAGGTCCTAATTTGTTTTCTGTTTTATATATAGTAGTGTGCATATGTCAATCCAAATCTTCTAGTTTATCCCTCTCCCTCTTACCAGCTGGTATTCATAAATTTGTTTTCTATATCTGTGACTCTGCTTCTGTTTTGTAAATAAGTTCATTTGTCTCATTTTTGTTTTATAGCATACCAGGAAATTCTAGTAGTTCCAGTGGCCCACATTTAATGACCACAGAATCTAGGTTTAAATTAACCAACCACCCCTATTGGGAGAAATGGACGCCAACTCAATGGCTAGTTAGGTGATACAGTGCTTACAGACCAGCCTCCCCAGGCCTTACTTTAAATGTCTTACTAATGGGTTACACTATCAAAGTATTTAGGAGACTACATTTTCTTTTCATTTGCCAGTCACAGAGGAAGAAGTGATTGGATGGCATCATTGACTCAATGGACATGAGTTTGAGCAAACTCGATGAGATAGTGAAGGACAAGGAAACCTGTGAAGGACAGGGAACCCTGGAGTGCTGCAGTCCATGGGGTCGCAAAGAGTTGGACATGACTAAGCAACTGAACAACAAGAATAACAACAAATGTGGTTAGTATGTGGAACTTCCTCAACCAGAGATTGAACCTATGCCCCCTATTGTTGAAACACAGAGTCTCAAACACTGGATCACCAGGGAAGTTCTAGAGATAACATTTTAGTAGCTAATATCAATGAGTGTAAAGCATTAAGTCAATATTTTTCATGTATAATGTTCATATAGAGTGGGAGATTGTATGCACAGACACACTCTTCTATTAAATGCCAGAAAATATACTTTAAGACACTTCCTTAAAATTTCAATACTTATTGCTCTACAACTAGATGACTTTTTTTTAAATGAATTTTACTTCCTAACACAACACAATGGAACTCACTTTTTTGTGCAAGCAGGAATGACTCCTCTTCGGTCTCACAAATCCAACAATGCAATTTCTATGATCTTCCTTGCCCTCACTGCTCTTCAAATAAAAATTTGTCCTCAAATATAATATTAAGGATTAAACAGTCAATGTTTATTTATTTGATTGAAATCTTTCATCACCTTGCTTATCAGTGTTGCCCATCTCAAATTATAGGTATAGATCATACCTGAAGCTCACGTCTGTCTATCTTATGTTGAGTACAACTGATACTTAGAATAAAGGTCAGAAAGATTATGAGCAGAGACCTAGAAGACTGTGATTTTCTGTGGCAGGTACCTCTCAACATGACAAAAGGGAAACAGAAGGTCATCATTCTACCTCTAGACAGACCTTATAATACTTCCATCATCCCAGACAGGTAACAAATCCCTTTCCCCATTTCTGCTGGGATATTATGACTTGCTTATTACTTCTCTTTTATAGGCCATTGATTTTTCTTATGCACTTCATGTCATCATTACTGTCTGAGAAATGTTAATGCAACCTCATTATTGTAAACTTTTATTTTGGCTTTAATGATTTTTTTTTAATCCAAACAAATATTGAGATTCAGGAACCCTTAACTCTTGGCCTGCTCTTCCATTTACTGTTCTGACTTTACGCATATCGCTTCCCCTTCTAGGTCTTAACCTTTTATCTATAAAAGGAATAGATGGTTATAAATGTTCAATTACGACACTCTCTAAATTCATGAAGTCTTTTCAGTTGGATTAAACCACTTGTACATTCCTGCAAAGTTTAACGTGCTGTCTATAAAATGAGAAGTGTTTAAAATTGTGATTAACTTAATCATTATCTGATGTTTTCCTTACTGGAAGGTATTTCATTTAGATGCTGAATCGTATTCTATTTTTAAAAATAATGTACGGATATTTTTGGCAGTGTGACTACTTTACCTTTTTGCACTTCTCTGATTTATACAATATTATACTAGATTTCTAACCACTTTAAGTTCACTTTTCTGGCTTCTCAGCTAGCCTTTTCCCAGCTTCCTCAGGGCTCTGCTCAAGATCCGACTTTTGACTCACATTATACAATCCTCATAAACAGTCCTGTCCGTAGGCATGGCCTCAGGTACCGTCTATACTCTCGTGTGTGCGTGACCTTGTGCCTGGTCACTCAGTCATGTCTGACTCTTGCAACTCTATGGACTATAGCCTGCCAGGCGCCTCTGTCCATGCGGATTCTCCAGGCAAGAGTGCTGGAGTGGGTTGCCATGCCCTCCTCCAGGGGATCTTCCTAACCCATGGATCAAAACCAGGTCTCCCGCATTCCAGGCAAGGTCTTTACTGTCTGAGGCACCACAGCTAATTAACATCTCCAGCTTATTTAGCTCCAAAGCTGTCTCCCTTCTGTTCAGCTGCTTAATTGATATCTTTAATAAATGTCGTATGAGCACCTCAAATGCTATACATCTGATGTTGAATTCATCATGTTTCCCCAGTATTCTCATGTTTCCTATTTTTGTTAAATGTTATCATCATTCACCCAATTGCCAAACCACAAATGAAGTCATCTTTAAGTCTTCCCATTCTCCATTTCTGCATTCAAAAACATTAATTGACATTGATTGTAACAGTGAGAAGTTTAAACCTAAATAGCTTTACTTTTTTTAATAGCGTAAGAGGCCCCTATGGACAAAACTTCACCCCAAATTGAACACAAGTTTTGGTTCATACAAGAACCAGTTCATGAATTCACCTTGCGAAAGTAGAGTTAACATTTAAAGAGTATACTCTCCTCTAAATTTGAAATGTACTTCCACACTAAAATCAGTGAGAGGATCTAAGTAAATTCTCATCCTGTTAATTGGATGCATTTTCTTTAGTAAATTTAATATAAATACACTCCAATCCAACCAAAAATATTCTTTTCATTGTATTCATATTAAAACAATAAATGATACACAGTTTGATCTTTGATTGTTTGAAAGAAAGAATCTAGAAATAGATCCTGTGAAATTTAGCTTTGTGCTAAATAAGAGAATTATGAAAAGAAAATCCACTTTTTAACTTATAACATTCAATTTCCTTCAAGCATATGAAACCACTGATTTGTTACTCACATTGATCTATCCTGTGTTAACTGACTGTAAAAATTTAAAGCAGAAATAGGAAGTTCTGGACTCTTTACAGTCTCCCTCTATTTTTGTTTGAAGTTTTGGTTTCTTCTACCATAAGTAAAGGAGCCTCATCAGAAAAGTGCTGACACAGAAACAGGCATGAAAATATTTCTAAGCACACAGACTGCAGCCACAATGAACAAAATTTTCAAGTTTTTTCTTTCTAAACTTTACAAAGGTAGGTACTTTATGAATATTAACTTCTTTTAGCTTCAAAATAAGCCTATAAAATAGGTAAGTCTATAAAATCTGTAAAATGGAATACTACCCATTTTACAGATGAAGAAACTGATGCTCAGAGAGGTAAGTTGCCTGAGATCACAGAGACAATAAATGGTCCAGCTGGGATCCAAACCCGGGCCATGCGGCAGTAGAATGCATGTATTTCATCAGAACGTCACAGTTTTAAACCTGAGTTAAATCTGACTTCAAACTCAAATGGCACCTGTTATAGTTCTGGGGAATTTTTCAGGGCAGTCAATTTATTTTATGTGAATTTTCAGATGTATAGTGAAGCACTATAAAAACCTTCACAACCACTATGCAAATTCCTCCTGCACAATCTCCTTCCTTCCATTAGGTACAGAAGAAATGCTTTCCCTTCTTTCCAAGTATCTGTCAGAAATTAGTTCCTACAAGATATACTTCTGTCTTAAATTTAATCTCAACAAGACCAAGGTGATATTCAAAGAAGAGAAGATTAGTTAGAAGTGGTTCAGGACATACTGGCACTAGATATGAAATGTGATTGAGCTTTCTGAACAGACTCACAAAGAACAGAAATTGCATCCTAAAAACCAGAAACACTTGGGAATATAGAAAATGCACATTAACAATTCACAAAGAAGTCTGTCATACTACATAAAATGTTCATAGCCAGAACCTCGCCAGGTGGCCTTAAGGGAATTTGGAGAACATTTTTATAAACATCAGGTGTGTTTGGTCTATGAAAGACAACAACATAAGTGCAGTTATATGCAGGCAATTATTCTAACTATGTTTTTAATGTCAATATATATCCAACATCAAATGAATCTTAGGGACAATGTTCCAATTTTTGACATTATTTCTGATTCTTAATCAATTATTTTGGATTTCTCTATGCCACTGTGCATGGACAAAGGAGCCTGATGGGCTACAGTCCAGGGGGTGACAAAGAGTCAGACATGCCTGAGCACAGCAGAAGACATGCCACTGTACAGAAGTCAGGATTACCTTGTAAAATGTAAGCAAGATCACCACTTAAGTAATTGATCAATTAAGTAATTTGATTAATTTGATTAATACTATGCTGAGGGAAGCAAAAGGTGGACTATAATTTCACATACACCTTTAAGGGGCTTCCCTGGTGGCTCAGATGGTAAAGAATCTACCTGTAATGTGGGAAGCCTAGGTTCAACCCGTAGGTCAGGAAGATGCTCTGGAGACGGTCATGGCAACCCACTCCAGTATTCTTACCTGGAGAAACCCATGGACAGAGGACCCTGGCAGACTACAGGCCATGGGGTCACAAAGAGTTGGATACAGCTAAGGGAGTAACAGTACACATTTAAAACAGACAAAAATAATAATAAAATATTAAATAAAAATCCTGGGATGTCTCTGTAGGTTTATACAAACTGAAAAGATAGAATTATGTGAAATTTTATTTAGTTTAACATTCCATGTAGTCAAAGTTTTTGCTAAATAAAGTTAACCAGTGACCTCATAGGGCTTCCCTAGTGGCTCAGATGGTAAAGAGTCTGCCTGCAGTGCAGGAGACCCAGTTTCCATCCCTGGAAGATTCCCTGGAGACCAGTAAGATTCCCTGGAGAAGGAAATATCAACCCACTCCAGTATTCTTGCCTGGAAAATCCCGTAGATGGAGGAGCCTGGCAGGCTACAGTTCATGGGGTCGCAAAGAGTCAGACATGACTGAGCAATTTCACTTTCAGAGACCTCATATATATTTCTTCTCTATCAAATAAATGTTCAAAAGTCAAATGAAGCTCCTTGAGCTCTTCACTGAGTATGTCTTACAAAACGGCCTCATGACTGATGGGTAAGGCTGGACCCCCTGCTATTCCTGCTGCCTACCAGAAAGAAGCCTACCATCACCTATTAAATGTCACTCCTGTAGTTCCTGAAACTTCCACCATGTGGTTGGTGACTCCTTGAGTTACAGAGAAAAGGCTAGACGTTTTTTCCAATGTATAAGGACTTCCCTGGTGGCTCAGAGGTTAAAGCGTCTGCCTGGAATGAGGGAGACCAGGGTTCGATCCCTGGGTCAGGAAGATCCCCTTGAGAAGGAAATGGCAACCCACCCCAGTACTCTTGCCTGGAGAATCCCACGGAGGGAGGAGCCTGGTAGGCTACAGTCCATGGGGTCGCAAAGAGTCAGACACGACTGAGCGACTTCACTTTCAAGGGCTTCGGAAGGGTGGAATAAGCTAGTGATCACAAAATAAGATTTGTCTAAATTGAGCTGAATTTAGCTCAAATACCTTTCTAGAGATAATTTTAAATGATACTTAATTTCAATGAAGTGTTCTGACCATGGCGAATTATTTCAGTCATCTTAAACCAGCCTCTGTTCAGTAGCTTTGCTGGTTATTTATCCATACATCTTTTATAGAACCAATCACTTATACTGTGATCTTTCTGTGATCTAATCATACCCTCTGAGAGAAGGAGTAAACTTAGTAGATTATGAGGGGAAAAAATTGATGCATGATCTAAATGTGTGGTTTATTTGCCCTTTTAGATCATTCAGAAAGGAGGGACAACATTGAATAGTGGTTAAGAGAGCAGTTTTTATAAAAAGAGGTGATTATAATAGTGTTTGCCCCTTAGGATTATAGTCAGTGGTAATTGAGTAAACATATAAAAGTTCATAAAACGGCCTGATACATAAAAGTTAACTACTAATGTTATTCATTATCATTATTTTTATCCAGCTGGAGGCACTCAAAAAGTTTTGAATGAGTCCCAAAGCTCAGTAGAGAAGTATGGGCCAGAGAAAGGAATTTGGGAAATGTCATCATATTGGACAATACTTCTCAACTGTGATTGTGTGGTACGGTTATCCAGAAGCATTAGAAAATGCCCTTGCCTCGGCTCTTCCCTTGGTGAGTCCAGTGTACCGCTCACAGTGAGAATACAGGTGGACAAAGGTGGTAAATGGAACCATACATCAGGTGCCATCACCCTGGAAGAGTCAACAGAATGAGAGGAGGTCTTAAGGTTCAAGGCTTCCAGACCAAACTCATCATCTTTCTAACATGACGAGCTCTAGCCCCAGATTCTGTCATTTTACTTCCCACGGGACTGTGGGCACACGTCAACCAGAGTATCATGGAAAAATGTAAAGATGCTGGGCTTTGTTGCTCTGTCCTTCCTGTAATGAGTCATAGGGGAGCAGGAAGATGTCATGGGGAAACCAATTACCCTTCTCACTGTCAGTCATGCTGAGGTAGAATTCAAGCAGTCCTTGAGAACCCTGCACTGGAGCAGATTTTGGGTGAGATTCTTCTGTCAGAAGTGAGCTGCCCCTGGACATGTGGAAGCAACTAAAAACTCTAGTAGCACCATCAAGCCGGAAACAGCAGAGGTGATAGAACCTCCAGCCTCAAAGTAGTGCATTTATGCCCTGGGCTCACAAGCAACTGGATAGAGGAATGATAAACAGCCCTTTGGGTATGAGGATAACAGCACCCTCTTCACATTTAAATGGAGTTGTTGATGCCAACAGATTTTTGAATGGCCCTGTGGCTCAGCAGTAAAGAATCCACCTACTAATGCAGGAGACCCAGGTTTGATCCCCCCTGAAGAAGGAAATGGCACCCCACTCCAGTGTTTTGCCTGGAAAATTCCATGGATAGAGGACCCTAGTGGGCTGCAGTCCATGGGGTCACAGAGAGTCAGAAACAACTGAGTGACTGGCCCCCTAGGTGGAAGTGATAGATCTGTGCTTCTTGAAGGACAGTTCCAAGGTCAATAGGATACCAGCCAGCTGCGACATGGAGCCACCAGCACTGAGCATAACAGAGAAAGGAGGCTTCCTCTCCAGTCCCCATCCCCTTCCACATGTAGATGAAATTATAGGTTATCTGTCTCTGCACTTTCTTTGGAGGCCAGTGACCTTCCTGTATTATAGGAAATGTACTGCACCTCCAGATGATGTACTGTCAACAGAAACAACTAAAGAACCATCATTAATTCACAAAGACCACTGTCGTTTAGGCAGCTTTACATAACTCTGTCTCTATCATTTATATCAAAGAAACAAGACTCAGCTAGGCAGAACTAGGTTATAAATACAGACTGGCATATACACACCATACAACATAGATAACTAATAAGAACCTATTAGCACAGGGAAGTAAGTAAGTAAGTGAAGTCACTCAGTCGTGTCCGACTCTTTGTGACCCCATGGACTGTAGCCCACCAGGCTTCTCTGTCCATGGGATTCTCCAGGCAAGAATCCTGGAACTCAGCTCAATATTCTATAATGATCTATATGGGAACAGAAGCTTAAAAAGAATGGAAACAAGTATAACTGCTTCAGTCTGCTGTAGAGTGGAAACTAATATGACATTGTAAATCAACTATACTCCAATAAAAATTAAGTTCAAAATAATCAAATATGTCTAAAACTAGTATTTCCCACTATAGCAGAGGTTATATTTAGAAAAAAATTAATAAATACTGTCTGGTTTAACTGTTGAATAAACAAAGAACATAAATTTGAAATAACACTAAAAAAAATGATTTGGAGGATTATTTTCTGCCTAGAGTCTCAAGGAAAACAGTTGAAACTAAATATAGTAAATAGTGAAGGGATTGATCATATAGCATCGATGATTTTTGAACAACTCACACATTCCATTCCACAGACATGTCATGTGATGCCAGTACAATACAGCCCACCCTGCTGCGGGCTCTAGGAACTTGACAGTCGAGGAAAGTGACAAAGTATTTGCCCTCATGGAGCTTAAATTATAGTGGAGAGTGGCAGAAAGCAAACCAACAAACTCTTATGTCTGGTGGTGATAAATGCTACAATGAAGGCCTTCCCTGGTGGCTCAGTGGTAAAGAATCCTCCTGCCGGTATAGGAGATATATGTTCGATTCCTGGTCCGGGAAGATCCCACATGCTGCAGAACAGCTAAGCCCGAGGGCCAAAACTTCTTCAACAGCCTGGGACCCACAGCTACTGAGCCCACGTGCTGCAACTATTGAGCCCCGCTTGCCATAGAGCCTGTGCTCTGCAACCAAAGAAACCACTGCAATAAGAAGCCTGTACGCCACAACTCGAGAGCGGGCCCTGCTCACTGCAACTAGAGAAAGGCCGTGCAACAGTGAAAACCAGCAGAGTGAAAACTAAATAAATAAAATCAAATATTCTTAAAGTGTAATAAAGAAATACGAAGAAGAATAAGAAGGAAACGAGATGTCAGTGGAAGCAGAGATGCCCTGGTGAATGTGGACTATTTGATGCTGATGAAACTTTGACTTTTGACTTATGCTCAGTAGCTCAGTCGTGCCCGGCTCTTAACGATCCCAAGGACTATCGTCCTCCAGGCTCCTCTGTCCATGGATTTCCTAGGCAAGAATACTGGAGTGGGGTTGTCATACCCTCCTCCGGGGGATCTTAGACAATATGTCAAATTTTTGAACCTTTTGGACATTTGACCCGAGGCAGTAAGGAGTGAGATCTGTGGGAGTCTGGAGCAGGGGAAGGAAGAATGAAACCAAAGTCCTTAAGAACAGAAAGCAGGATCCAAACCCTTGCTTCCCTCATTTTGGATTCTGA
>NW_017212822.1:0-16201 GCF_001704415.2 Capra hircus | reverse complement strand
GCAAGGGTGTGAAGGACCCTTTGGAAGTTTCCAGAGATTAGTGTGATTAGCTCGAGACGCCTCAGCGGAAATGGGCCTCATCTCGCTGGAGGGAGAACCTCCTGGATTTCTCGAGTTGTAGCAGGTGCTCTCGACTTACGACGGGGACCTCAGCGACCCGCTCTGGTGGCCTCAGGAAAGGCCAGTCACCATGCGAATTGCTCTGGGGCCTCTCGGGATTTCTCTCCCGTCGATTCCGTGGCCTAAGACCTTGTGTGGAGTCGGTGCCGGACCTGAGGATTTCTATACAGTGCTGACATGGATCTTGGGGTACTTCTGGAGTCCCCAGGGGAGTCAGTCCTCGTCTCGAGTCGGGGAATGCACGTGCGCTTTGTCCCGAGCTGTAGCAGCAGTGTTCCGCTTCCATTCGCGAGGATCAAGGGATCAGGGGCTTTCCCTCGAGGCTTTCCAACGAGGCTCTCCCACGAGGCTTTCCCACAGGGCTGCTCCACGTGCCACCGTGGTGTGAGTCGATCCTCGGCTTGAAAGTCGAGCAGTGCAGGGAAAACAGTTATCCCTGGAATGGACTGAGGCATCTGGGGACTCTGGGAATGGTGGCAGGACCCTGGGGATCCTCTCGCCTATGCTGTGGAGAGCGCCTCCTCTTGAGATGCGACGGGAACGCCGGAATTCTTTCCCAACAACGCAGGGAAAGGATCCCTCCTCTCGAGCTAGGAGGCGGAAACGGGGCTCCTCTGGATGTGGGCAAAACTCTATTGTTTCCTCTCGAGGGGAGTCGGGTATGTCGGGGAACATCTTGAGTTGCAGCTAGGGTGTGAAGGACCCTTTGGAAGTTCCATTGATTAGGTGCGATTAGCCTCGAGACGCCTCAGCGGAAATGGGCCTCATCTCGCCTGGAGGGGAGAACCTCCTGGATTTTCTCGAGTTGCAGCAGGTGCTCTCGACTTACGACGGGGACCTCCGGAACCCGCACTTGTGGCCTCAGGAAAGGCCAGTCCCCATGCGAGTTGCTCGGGGGCCTCTCGGCATTCCTCTCCCGTTGATGCCGGGGCTTAAGACCTTGCGTGGAGTCGGTGCCAGAATATGAGGATTCCTCTCCAGTGCTTAGATGGATCTTGGGGTACATCTGGAGTCTCCCAAAGGGAGTCAGTCCTCGTCTCGAGTGGGGGCATGCACGTGCGCCTTCCTCTCGAGCTGTAGCAGCAGTGTCACTCTTCCCTTCGCGTGCATTAAGGGATCTGTGGCTTTCCCTCGAGGCTTTCCCACGAGGCTTTCCCACAGGCGTATCCCACATGACACCGTGGTGTGAGTCGATCCTCCGCTTGAAAGTCGAGGCTGTGCAGGGAAAACAGGTTTCCCTACAATGGACTGAGACATCTGGGGGACTCTGGGAATGGTGGCACGACCCTGGAGTTCCTCTCGCCTTTCCTGTGGACAGCGCCTCCTCTTGAGATGCGACGGGAACGCGGGGAATTCTTTCCCGACCACCCAGGGTAAGGATATCTCCTCTCGAGCTACGAGGCGGAAACAGGACACCTCTGGATGTGGGCGGGACTCTCGTGCTTCCTCTCGAGTGGAGACGGGTAAGTCGGTCAACTTCTTGAGTTGAAGCAAGGGTGTGAAGGTCCCTTTGGAAGTTCCAGACGTTACGTGTGATTAGCCTCAAGACGCCTCAGCGGAAATGGGACTCATCTCGCCTGGAGGGGAGAACCTCCTGGATTTTCTCGAGTTGCGGCAGGTGCTCTCGACTTACGATGGGGACCTCAGGGACCCGCTCTGGTGGCCTCAGGAAAGGCCAGTCCCCATGCGAGTTGCTCGGGGGCCTCTCGGGATTCCTCTCCCGTCGATGTCGGTGCCTAAGACCTTGTGTGGAGACGATGCCGGAACCTGAGGATTCCTCTCCAGTGCCGACGTGGATCTTGGGGAACTTCTGGAGTCTCCCCAGGGGAGTCAGTCCTCGTCTCGAGTGGGGGCATGCACGTGCGCTTTCCTTCCGAGCTGTAGCAGCAGTGTCACGCTTCCCTTCGCGTGGATCAAGGGATCTGTGGCTTTCCCTCGAGGCTTTCCCACGAGGCTTTCCCACGAGGCTTTCCCACAGGGCTGTCCCACGTCCCACCATGGTGTGTGTCGATCCTCGGATTGAAAGTCGAGGCAGTGCAGGGAAAACAGGTTCCGTGGAACGGACTGAGACATCTGGGGGACTCAAGAAATGGTGGCACGACCCTGGAGTTTCTCTCGCCTTTCCTGTGGAGAGCGCCTCCTCTTGAGATTCGACGGAAACGCCGGGAAATCTTTCCCGACCACGCAGGGAAAGGATCCCTCCTCTCGAGCTAGGAGGCGGAAACGGGGCTCCTCTGGATGTGGGCGGGACTCTCGTACTTCCTCTCGAGTGGAGACCGGTATGTCGGGGCACTTCTTGAGTCGCAGCAAGGGTGTGAAGGACCGTTTGGAAGTTCCAGATGTTAGGTGTGATTAGCCTTGAGACGCCTCAGCGGAAATGGGCCTCATCTCGCCTGGAGGGGAGAACCTCCTGTATTTTCTCGAGTTTCGGCAGGTGCTCTCGACTTACGTCGGGGACATTGGGGGCCCGCTCTGGTGGCCTCAGGACAGGCCAGTCCCCATGCGAGTTGCCCTGGGGCCTCTCGGGATTCCTCTCCCATCGATGCCGGAGCCTAAGACCTTGTGTGGAGTCGGTGGCGGAACCTGAGGATTCCTCTCCTGGGATGACATGTATTTTGGGGTATTTCTGCAATCTCCCCAGGGGAGTCAGTCCTTGTCTCGAGTGGGGGCATGCACGTGCGATTTCCTCCCGAGCTGTAGCAGCAGTGTCACGCTTCCCTTCGCGTGGATCAAGGTATCTCTGGCTTTCCCTCGAGGCTTTCCCACGAAGCTTTCCCACAGGGCTGTCCCACGTGCCGCCGTGGTGTGAGTCGATCCTCGGCTTGAAAGTCGAGGCAGTGCAGGGAAAACAGTTTTCCCTGGAATGGACTGAGACATCTGGGGGTCTCTGGGAATGGTGGAACGACCCTGGAGTTCCTGTCGCCTTTCCTGTGGAGAGCGCCTAATCTTGAGATGCGACGGGAACGCCGGGAATTCTTTCCCAACCACTCAGGGAAAGGATCCCACCTCTCGAGCTAGGAGGTTGTATCGGGGCTCCTCTGGATGTGGGTGGAACTCTCGTGCTTCCTCTCGAGTGGAGACGGGTATGTCGGGGAACTTCTTGAGTTGCAGCAAGGGTGTGAAGGACCCTTTGGAAGTTCCAGTGATTAGGTGCGATTAGCCTCGAGACGCCTCAGCGGAAATGGGCCTCATCTCGCCTGGAGGGGAGAACCTCCTGGATTTTCTCGAGTTGCGGCAGGTGCTCTCGACTTACGACGGGGACCTCTGGGACCCGCACTTGTGGCCTCAGGAAAGGCCAGTCCCCATGCAAGTTCCTCGGGGCCTCTCGGCATTCCTCTCCCGTTGATGCCGGGGCTTAAGACCTTGTGTGGAGTCGGTGCCGGAACATGAGGATTCCTCTCCAGTGCTGAGATGTATCTTGGGGTACATCTGGAGTCTCCCAAAGGGAGTCAGTCCTCGTCTTGAGTGGGGACATGCACGTGTGCTTTCCTCCCGAGCTGTATCAGCAGTGTCACTCTTCCCTTCCCGTGCATCAAGGGATCTGTGGCTTTCCCTCGAGGGTTTCCCACAGGGCTGTCCCACGTGCCACCGTGGTGTGAGTCGATCCTCAGCTTGAAAGTTCGAGGAAGTGCAGGGAAAACAGGTTTCCCTGGAATGCACTGAGACATCTGAGGGACTCTGGGAATGGTGGCACGACCCTGGAGTTCCTCTCGACTTTCCTGTGGAGAGCGCGTCCTCTTGAGATGCGACCGGAATGCCAGGAACTCTTTCTCGACTACGCAGGGAAAGGATCCCGCCTCTCGAGCTGGGGGGCAGAAACGGGGCTCCTCTGGATGTTGGCGGGACTCTCGTGCTTCCTCTCGAGTGGAGACGGGTAAGTCAGGGAACTTCATGAGTTGCAGCAAGGGTGTGAAGGACCCTTTGGAAGTTCCAGAGGTTAGGTGTGATTAGCCTCGAGACGCCTCAGCACAAATGGGCCTCATATCGCCTGGAGGGGGAATCACCTGGATTTTCTCGAGTTGCGGCAGGTGCTCTCGACTTACGACGGGGAAATCAGGGACCCGCTCTGGTGGCCTCAGGAAAGGCCAGTCCCCATGCGAGTTGCTCGAGGGCCTCTCGGGATTCCTCTCCCGTCAATGCCGGGGCCTAAGATCTTGTGTGGAGTCGGTGCCAGAACCTGAGGATTCCTCTCCAGTGCTGACATGGATCTTGGGATACTTCTGGAGTCTCCCCAGGGGAGTCAGTCCTTGTCTCGAGTTGGGGCATGCACGTGCGCTTTCCTCTCGAGCAGTAGCAGCAGTCTCACGCTTCCCTTCGCGTGGATCAAGGGATCTGCGTCTTTCTCTCGAGGCTTTCCCACGAGGCTTTCCCACGAGGCTTTCCCACAGGGCTGTCCCACGTGCCACCGTGGTGTGAGTTGATCCTCGGCTTGAAAGTCGAGGCTGTGCAGGGAAAATCTCGTTTCTCTGGAATAGACTGATACATCTGGGAGACTCTGGGAATGGTGGCACGACCCTGGAGTTCCTCTCGCCTTTCCTATGGAGAGCGCCTCCTCTTGAGATGCGACCGGAACGCCAGGAATTCTTTCTCGAACACGCAGGGAAAGGATCCCGCCTCTCGAGCTAGGGGGCGGAAACGGGGCTCCTCTCTATGTTGGCGGGACTCTCGAGCTTCCTCTTGAGTGGAGACGGGTATGTCGGGGAACTTCTTGAGTTGCAGCAAGGGTGTGAAGGACCCTTTGGAAGTTCCAGAGGTTAGGTGTGATTAGCCTCGAAACGCCTCAGCGAAAATGGGCCTGATCTCGCCTGGAGGGGAGAACCTCCTGGATTTTCTCAAGTTGTGGCAGGTGCTATCAACTTACGACGGGGACCTCAGGGACCCGCTCTGGTGGCCTCAGGCAAGGCCAGTCCCCAAGCGAGTTGCTCGGGAACCTCTCGGGATTCCTCTCCCGTCGATGCCGTAGCCTAAGACCTTGTGTGGAGTCGGAGCTGGAACCTGAGGATTCCTCGCCAGTGCCGACATGGATCTTGGGGTTCTTCTGGAGTCTCACCAGGGGAGTCATTCCTCGTCTCGAGTGGGGGCATGCAACAGCGCTTTCCTCCCGAGCTGTAGCAGCAGGGTCGATCTTCCCTTCGCGTGGATCAGGGTATCTGTGGCTTTCGCTTGAGGCTTTCCCACGAGGCTTTCCCACGAGGCTTTCCCACGAGGCTTTCCCACGAGGCTTTCCCACAGGGCTGTCCCACGTGCCACCGTGGTGTGAGTCGATCCTCGGCTTGAAAATCGAGGCAGTGCAGGGAAAACAGGTTTCCCTGGAATGGACTGAGACATCTGGGGGACTCTGGGAATGGTGGCACGACCCTGGAGTTCCTCTCGCCTTTCCTGTGGAGAGCACCTCCTCTTGAGATGCGACAGGAAGGCCAGGAATTCTTTCCCGATCACGCAGGGAAAGGATCCCTCCTCTCGAGCTAGGAGGCGGACACGGGGCTCCTCTGGATGTGGGCGGGACTCTCGTGCTTCCTCTCGAGTGGAGACGGGTATGTCAGGGAACTTCTTGAGTTGCAGCAAGGGTGTGAAGGACCCTTTGGAAGTTCCAGAGGTTAGGTGTGATTAGCCTCGTGACGCCTCAGCACTAATGGGCCTCTTATCGCCTGGAGGTGGAATCTCCTGGATTTTCTCGAGTTGCGGCAGGTGCTCTCGACTTACGACGGGGACCTCAGGGACCCGCTCTGTTGGCCTCAGGAAAGGCCAGTCCCCATGCGAGTTGCTCGGGGGCCTCTCGGGATTCCTCTCCCGTCGATGCTGGGGCCTAAGATCTTGTGTGAAGTCGGTGCCAGAACCTGAGCATTCCTCTCCAGTGCTGACATGGATCTTGGGGTACTTCTGGAGTCTCCTCAGTGGAGTCAGTCCTTTTCTCGAGTGGGGACATGCACGTGCGCTTTCCTCTCGAGCTGTAGCAGCAGTGTCGCGCTTCCCTTCGCGTGGATCAAGGGATAAGGGTCTTTCCCTCGAGACTTTCCCTCGAGGCTTTCCCACGAGGCTTTCCCACAGGGCTGTCCCACGTGCCACCGTGGTGTGAGTCGATCCTCGGCTTGAAATTCGAGGCAGTGCAGGGAAAACAGGTTTCCCTGGAATGGACTGAGACATCTGGGGCTCTGGGAATGTGGCACGACCCTTGAGTTTCTCTCGCCTTTCCTGTGGGAGCGCCTCCTCTTGAGATGCGACGGGAACGCCGGGAATTCTTTCCCGACCACGCAGGGAAAGGATCCATCCTCTCGAGCTAGTAGGCTGAAACGGGGCTCCTCTGGATGTAGGCGGGACTCTCGTGCTTCCTCTCGAGTGGAGACGGGTATTTCGGGGAACTTCTTGAGTTGCAGCAAGGGTGTGAAGGACCCTTTGGAAGTTCCAGGTGTTAGGTGTAATTAGCCTGGAGACGCCTCAGCGGAAATGGGCCTCATCTGGCCTAGAGGGGAGAACCTCCTGGATTTTCTCGAGTTGCAGCAGGTGCTCTCGACTTACGACGGGGACCTCAGGGACCCGCTCTGGTGGCCTCAGGAAAGGCCAGTCCACATGCGAGTTGCTCGGGGGCCTCTCCGGATTCCTCTCCCGTCGATGCCGGGGCCTAAGATCTTGTGTGGAGTCGGTGCCGGAACCTGAGGATTCCTCTCCAGTGCAGACATGGATCATGGGGTACTTCTGGAGTCTCCCCAGGGGAGTCAGTCCTAGTCTCGAGTGGGGGCATGCACGTGCCCTTTCCTCCCAAGCTGTAGCAGCAGTGTCACGCTTCCCTTCGCGTGGATCAAGGGATCTGTGGCTGTCGCTCGAGGCTTTCCTTCTAAGCTTTCCCACGAGGCTTTCCCACAGGGCTGTCCCACGTGCCACCATTGTGTGAGAGGATCCTCGGCTTGAAAGTCGAGGCAGTGCATGTAAAACAGGTTTCCCTGGAGTGGACTGAGACATCTGGGGGACTCTGGGAATGGTGGTACGACCCTGGAGTTCCTCTCGCCTTTCCTGTGGAGAGCGCCTCCTCTTGACATGTGACGGGAACGCCAGGAATTCTTTCTCGACCACGCAGGGAAAGGATCCCGCCTCTCGAGCTAGGGGTCGGAAACGGGGCTCCTCTGGATGTGGGCGGGACTCTCGTGCTTCCTCTCGAGTGGAGACGGGTATGTCGGGGAACTTCTTGAGTTGCAGCAAGGGTGTGAAGGACCCTTTGGATGTTCCAGAGGTTAGCTCTGATTAGCCTCGAGACGCCTCAGCACGAATGGGCCTCATCTCGCCTGGAGGGGAGAATCTCCTGGATTTTCTCGAGTTGAGGCAGGTGCTATCGGTCTACGACGGGGACCTCAGGGACCCGCTCTGGTGGCCTCAGGAAAGGCCAGTTCCCATGCGAGTTACACGGGGGCCTCTCGGGATTATCTCCCGTCGATGCCAGGGCCTAAGACCTTGTGTGGAGTCGGTGCCAGAACCTGAGTATTCCTCTCCAGTGCTGACATGGATCTTGCGGTACTTCTGGAGTCTCCCCAGGGGAGTCAGTCCTTGTCTGAAGTTGGGGAATGCACGTGCGCTTTCCTCTCGAGCAGTAGCAGCAGTGTCACGCTTCCCTTCGCGTGGATCAAGGGATCTGTGTCTTTCTCTCGAGGCTTTCCCACGAGGCTTTCCCATGAGGCTTTCCCACAGGGCTGTCCCACGTGCCACCGTGGTGTGAGTTGATCCTCGGCTTGAAAGTCGAGGCTGTGCAGGGAAATCTCGTTTCTCTGGAATAGACTGATACATCTGGGAGACTCTGGGAATGGTGGCACGACCCTGGAGTTCCTCTCGCCTTTCCTGTGGAGAGCGCCTCCTCTTGAGATGCGACCGGAACGCCAGGAATTCTTTCTCGACCACGCAGGGAAAGGATCCCTCCTCTCGAGCTAGGGGCGGAAACGGGGCTCCTCTCTATGTTGGCGGGACTCTCGAGCTTCCTCTTGAGTGGAGTCGGGTATGTCGGGGAACTTCTTGAGTTGCAGCAAGGGTGTGAAGGACCCTTTGGAAGTTCGAGACGTTAGATGTGATTAGCCTGGAGACGCCTCAGCGGAAATGGGCCTCATCTCGCCTGGAGGGGAGAACCTCCTGGACTTTGTCGAATTGCGGCAGTTGCTCTTGACTTACGACGGGGACCACAGGGACCCGCTCTGTTGGCCTCAGGAAAGGCCAGTCCCCATGCGAGTTGCTCGGGGACCTCTCGGGATTCCTCTCCCTTCGATGACGTGGCCTAAGACCTTGTGTGGATCGGTGCCGGAACCTGAGGATTCCCCACCAGTGCTGACATGGATCTTGGGGTACTTCTGGAGTCTCCCCAGGGGAGTCAGTCCTCGTTTCGAGTGGGGCATGCACGTGAGCTTTCCTCCCGAGCTGTAGCAGCAGTGTCGCGCTACCTTTCGCGTGAATCAAGGGATCTGTGGCTTTCCCTCGAGGCTTTCTGACGAGGCTTTCCCACGAGGCTTTCCCACAGGGATGTCCCACGTGCCACCGTATTGTGAGTCGATCCTCGGCTTGAAAGTCGAGGCAGTGCAGGGAAAACAGGTTTCCCTGGAATGGACTGAGACATCTGGGGGACTCTGGGAATGGTGGCACGACCTTGGAGTTCCTCTCGCCTTTCCCGTGGAGAGCGCTCCTCTTGGGATGCGACAGGAATGCGGGGAATTCTTTCCCGACCACGCAGGGAAAGGATCCCTACTCTCGAGCTAGGAGGCGGAAACGGGGCTCCTCTGGATGTGGGCGGGACCCTCGTGCTTCCTCTCAAGTGGAGACGGGTATGTCGGGGAACTTCTTGAGTTGCAGCAAGGGTGTGAAGGACCCTTTGGAAGTTCAAGAGGTTAGGTCTGATTACCCTGAGACGCCTCAGCACAAATGCGCCTCATCTCGCCTGGAGGGGAGAACCTCCTGGATTTTCTCGAGTTGCGGCAGGTGCTCTCGACTTACGACGGGGACCTCAGAGTCCCGCTCTGGTGGCCTCAGGAAAGGCCAGTCCCCATGCGAGTTGCTCGCCGGCCTCTCGGGATTCCTCTCCCGTCGATGCCGTAGCCTAAGACCTTGTGTGGAGTTGGTGCTGGAACCTGAGGATTCCTCGCCAGTGCCGACATGGATCTTGGGGTTCTTCTGGAGTCTCACCAGGGGAGTCAGTCCTCGTCTCGAGTGGAGGCATGCAACTGCGCTTTCCTCCCGATCTGTAGCAGCATTGTCGCTCTTCCCTTCGTGTGGATCTGGGGATCTGTGGCTTTCGCTTGAGGCTTTCCCACGAGGCTTTCCCACGAGGCTTTCCCACGAGGCTTTCCCACGAGGCTTACCCACAAGGCTGTCCCACGTGCCACCGAGGTGTGAGTCGATCCTCGGCTTGAAAATCGAGGCAGTGCAGGGAAAACAGGTTTCCCTGGAATGGACTGAGACATCTGGGGGACTCTGGGAATGGTGGCACGACCCTGGAGTTCCTCTCGCCTTTCCTGTGGAGAGCGCCTCCTCTTGAGATGCGACAAGAAGGCCAGGAATTCTTTCCCGATCACGCAGGGAAAGGATCCCTCCTCTCGAGTTAGGATGCAGAAACGGGGCTCCTCTGGATGTGGGCGGGACTCTCGTGCTTCCTCTCGAGTGGAGACAGGTATGTCGGGCAACTTCTTGAGTTGCAGCAAGGTTGTGAAGGACCCTTTGGAAGTTGCAGAGGTTAGGTCTGATTACCCTGAGACGCCTCAACACAAATGCGCCTTCTCTCGCCTGGAGGGGAGAACCTCCTGGATTTTCTCGAGTTATGGCAGGTGCTCTCGGCTTACGACGGGGACCACAGGTACCCGCCCTGGTGGCCTCAGGAAAGGCCAGTCCCCATGCGAGTTGCTCGCGGGCCTCTCGCGATTCCACTCCCGTCGATGCTGGGTCCTAAGACCTTGTGTGGAGTCTGTGCCCGAACCTGAGGATTCCTCTCCATTGCCGACATGGATCTTGGTGTACTTCTGGAGACTTCCCAGGGAAGTCAGTCCTCGTCTCGAGTGGGGGTATGCTCGGGCGCTTACCTGCCGAGCTGTAGCAGCAGTGTCACGCTTCCCTTCGCGTGGATCAAGGGATCTGTGACTTTCCCTCGAAGCTTTCCCATGAGGTTTTCCCACGAGGCTTTCCCACAGGGCTGTCCCACGTGCCACCGTGGTGTGAGTCGATCCTCGGCTTGAAAGTCGAGGCAGTGCAGGGAAAACAGGTTTCCCTGGAATAGACTGAGACATCTGGGGGACTGTGGGAATGGTGGCACGACCCTGGAGTTCCTCTCGCCTTTCCTGTGGAGAGTGCCTCCTCTTGAGATGCGACGGGAACGCCGGGAATTCTTTACCGACCACGCAGGGAAAGGATCCCTCCTCTCGAGCTAGGCGGCGCAAACGGGGCTCCTCTGGATGTTGGCGTGACTCTCGTGCTTCCTCTCGAGTGGAGACGGGTATGTCGGGGGACTTCTTGAGTTGCAGCAAGGGTGTGAAGGACCCTTTGGAAGTTCCAGAGGTTAGGTGTGATTAGCCTCGAAACGCCTGAGCGGAAATGGGCCTCATCTCGCCTGGAGGGGAGAACCTCCTGGATTTTCTCAAGTTGTGGCAGGTGCTCTCGACTTACGACGGGGACCTCAGGGACCCGCTCTGGTGGCCTCAGGAAAGACCAGTCCCCATGCGAGTTGCTCGGGGACCTCTTGGGATTCCTCTCCCGTCGATGCCGGTGCCTAAGACCTTGTGTGGAGTCGGTGCTAGAACCTGAGGATTCCTCTCCAGTGCCGACATGGATCTTGGGGTTCTTCTGGAGTCTCCCCCGGGGAGTCAGTCCTCGTCTCGAGTGGGGGCATGCAACTGCGCTTTCCTCCCGAGCTGTAGCAGCAGAGTCGCTCTTCCCTTGGAGTGGATGAGGGGATCTGTGGCTTTCGCTCGAGGCTTTCCCACGAGGCTTTCTCACGAGGCTTTCCCACGAGGCTTTCCCACGAGGCTTTCTCACGAGCCTTTCCCACGTGCCACCGTGGTGTGAGTCGATCCTCGGCTTGAAAGTCGAGGCAGTGCAGGGAAAACAGGTTTCCCTGGAATGGACTGAGACATCTGGGGGACTCTGGGACGGAGGCACGACCCTGGAGTTTCCCTCGCCTTTCCTTTGGAGAGCGCCTCCTCTTGAGATGCGACGGAAGGCCAGGAATTCTTTCCCGATCACACAGGGAAAGGATCACTCCTCTCGAGCTAGGAGGCGTAACGGGGCTCCTCTGGATGTGGGCAGGACTCTCGAGCTTCCTCTCGAGTGGAGACGGGTATGTCAGGGAACTTCTTGAGTTGCAGCAAGGGTGTGAAGGACCCTTTCGAAGTTCTAGAGGTTAGGTGTGATTAGCCTCGAGATGCCTCAGCAAAAATGGGCCTCATATCGCCTGGAGGGGGAATCTCCTGGATTTTCTGGAGTTGCGGAAGGTGCTCTCGACTTACGATGGGGACCTCAGGGACCCGCTCTGTTGGCCTCAGGAAAGGCCAGTCCCCATGCGAGTTGCTCGGGGGCCTCTCGGTATTCCGCTCTCGTCGATGCCGGGGCCTAAGATCTTGTGTGGAGTCGGTGCCGGAACCTGAGCATTCCTCTCCAGTGCTGACATGGATCTTGGGGTATTTCTGGAGTCTCCTCAGTGGAGTCAGACCTTGTCTCGAGTGGGGGCATGCACGTGCACTTTCCTCCCGAGCTGTAGCAGCAGTGTCACGCTTCCCTTAGCGTGGATCAAGGGATCACGGGCTTTCCATCGAGGCTTTCCCACAGGGATGTCCCACGTGCCACCGTGGTGTGAGTTGATCCTCGGCTTAAAAGTCGAGGCAGTGCAGGGAAAACAGGTTTCCCTGGAATGGCCTGAGACATCTGGGGTCTCTGGGAATGTGGCACAACCCTGGAGTTCCTCTCGCCTTTCCTGTGGAGAGTACCTCCTCTTGAGATGCGACGGGAACGCCGGGAATTCTTTCCCGACCACGCAGGGAAAGGATCCCTCCTCTCGAGCTAGGAGGCGCAAACGGGGCTCCTCTGGATGTGGGCGGGACTCTCGTGCTTCCTCTCGAGTGGAGACGGGTATGTCGGGGAACTTCTTGAGTTGCAGCAAGGGTGTGACGGACCCTTTGGATGTTAAAGAGGTTAGGTGTGATTAGCCTCGAGACACCTCAGCACGAATGGGCCTCATCTCGCCTGGAGGGGAGAACCTCCTGGATTTTCTAGAGTTGCGGCAGGTGCTCTCGACTTACGACGGGGACCTCAGAGTCCTGCTCTGGTGGCCTCAGGAAAGGCCAGTCCCCATGAGAGTTGCTCGCGGGCCTCTCGGGATTCCACTCCCGTCGATGCTGGGTCCTAAGACCTTGTGTGGAGTCAGTGCCCGAACCTGAGGATTCCTCTCCAGTGCCGACATGGATCTTGGGGTACTTACTGGAGTCTCCCCAGGGAAGTCAGTCCTCGTCTCGAGTGGGGGCATGCTCGGACGCTTTCCTCTCCGAGCTGTAGCAGCAGTGTCACGCTTCCTTTCGCGTGGATCAAGGGATCTGTGACTTTCGCTCCGAGGCTTTCCCACGAGGCTTTCCCACGAGGCTTTCCCACAGGGCTGTCCCACGTGCCACCGTGGTGTGAGTCGATCCTCGGCTTGAAAGTCGAGGCAGTGCAGGGAAAACAGGTTTCCCTGGTATAGACTGAGACATCTGGGGGACTGTGGGAATGGTGGCACGACCCTGGAGTTCCTCTCGCCTTTCCTGTGGAGAGCGCCTCCTCTTGAGATGCGACGGGAACGCCGGGAATTCTTTCCCGAACACGCATGGAAAGTATCCCTCCTCTCGAGCTATGAGATGGAAACGGGGCTCCTCTGGATGTGGGCGGGACTCTCGTGCTTCCTCTCGAATTGAGACGGGTATGTCGGGGAACTTCTTTAGTTGCAGCAAAAGTGTGAAGGACCCTTTGTGAGTTCCAGAGGTTAGGTGTGATTAGCCTCGTGACGCATTAGCGGAAATGGGCCTCATCTCGCCGGGAGGGGAGAACCTCCTGGATTTTCTCGTCGTACGGCAGGTGCTCTCGACTTACGACGGGGACCTCAGGGACCCGCTCTGGTGGTCTCAGGAAAGGCCAGTCACCATGGGAGTTGCACGGGGGCCTCTCGGATTCCTCTACCGTCGATGCCAGAGGATAAGACCTTGTGTGGAGTCGGTGCCGGAACCTGAGGATTCCTCTCCAGTGCTGACATGGATCTGGGGTACTTCTGGAGTCTCCCCAGGAAAGTCGTTCTGCATCTCGAGTGGGCCATGCACATGCGATTTCCTCCCGAGCTGTAGCAGCAGTGTCACGCTTCTGTTCGCGTGAATAAAGGGATCTGTGGCTTTCCCTCGAGGGTTTCCCACAGGGCTGTCCCACGTGCCACCGTGGAGTGAGTCGATCCTCAGCTTGAAATTCGAGGCAGTGCAGGGAAAACAGGTTTCCCTGGAATGGACTGAGACATCTGCGGGACTCTGGGAATGGTGGCACGACCCTGGAGTTCTTCTCGCCTTTCCTGAAGAGAGCGCCTCCTCTTGAGATGCGACCGGAACGCCAGGAATTCTTTCTCGAACACGCAGGGAAAGGATCCCGCCTCTCGAGCTAGGGGGCAGAAACGGGGCTCCTCTGGATGTTGGCGGGACTCTCGAGCTTCCTCTAGAGTGGAGACGGGTATGTCGGGGAACTTCTTGAGTTGCAGCAAGGGTGTGAAGGACCCTTTGGAAGTTCGAGATGTTAGATGTGATTAGCCTCGAGACGCCTCAGCGGAAATGGGCCTCATCTCGCCTGGAGGGGAGAACCTCCTGGACTTTGTCGAGTTGCAGGAGTTGCTCTTGACTTACGACGGGGACCTCAGGGACCCGCTCTGGGGTCTCAGGAAAGGCCAGTCCCCATGCGAGTTGCTCGGTGGCCTCTCGGATCACTCTCCCGTCGATGCCGGGCCTAAGACCTTGTGTGGAGTCGGTGCCGGAACCTGAGGATTCCCTCTCCAGTGCTGACATGGATCTTGGGGTACTTCTGGAGTCTCCCCAGGGGAGTCAGTCCTCGTCTCGAGTGGGGGCATGCACGTGCGCTTTCCTCTCGAGCTGTAGCAGCAGTGTCACGCTTCCCTTCGCGTGGATCAAGGGATCTGTGGCTTTCCTCGAGGCTTTCCACGAGGCTTTCCACGAGGCTTTCCCACAGGGCTGTCCCACGTGCCACCGTGGTGTGAGTCGATCCTCGGCTTGAAAGTCGAGGCTAGTGCAGGGAAAACAGGTTTCTCCTGGAATGGACTGAGACATCTGAGGACTCTGGGAATGGTGGCACGACCCTGGAGTTCCTCTCGCCTTTCCTGTGGAGAGCGCCTCATCTTGAGATGCGACGGGAACGCCGGGAATTCTTTCCCGACGACACCAGGGAAAGGATCCCTCTCTCTCGAGCTAGGAGGCAGGAAACGGGCTCCTCTGGATGTTGGCGGGAACTCTCGGTGCTTCCTCTCGAGTTGGAGACGGGTATGTCGGGGAACTTCTTGAGTTGCAGCAAGGGTGTGAAGGACCCTTTGGAAGTTCCAGATGTTAGATGTGATTAGCCTCGAGACGCCTGCAGCGGAAATCGGCCTCATCTCGCCTGGAGGGGAGAACCTCCTGGATTTTCTCGAGTTGCGGCAGGTGCTCTCGACTTAACGACGGGACCTCAGGACCCGCTCTGGTGGCCTCAGGAAAGGCCAGTCCCCATGCGAGTTGCTCGGGGGCCTCTCGGGATTCCTCTCCCGTCGATGCCGGGGCCTAAGACTTGTGTGGAGTCGGTGCCGGAACCTGAGGATTCCTCTCCAGTGCTGACATGGATCTTGGGGTACTTCTGGAGTCTCCCAGGGGAGTCAGTCCTCGTCTCGAGTGGGGGCCATGCACGTTCGCTTTCCTCTCCGAGCTGTAGCAGCAGTGTCACGCTTCCCTTCGCGTGGATCAAGGGATCTGTGGCTTTCCCTCGAGGCTTTCCCACGAGGCTTTTCCACGAGGCTTTCCCACAGGGCTGTCCCACGTAGCCATCGTGGTGTGAGTCGATCCTCGGCTTGAAAGTCGAAGGCAGTGCAGGGAAAACAGGTTTCCCTGGAATGGACTGAGACATCTGGGGGACTCTGGGAATGGTGGCACGAACCCTGGAGTTCCTCTCGCCTTTCCTGTGGAGAGCGCCTCCTCTTGAGATGCGACGGGAACGCCGGGAATTCTTTCCCGACCACGCAGGGAAATGATCCCTCCTCTCGAGCTATGCGAGGGGAAACGGGGCTCCTCTGGATGTGGGCGGGACTCTCGTGCTTCCTCTCGAGTGGAGCGGGTATGTCGGGGAACTTCTTGAGTTGCAGCAAGGGTGTGAAGGAACCCTTTGGAAGTTCCAGAGTTTATGGTGTGATTAGACTCGAGACGCCTCGATCGGAAATGGCCTCATCTCGCCTGGAGGGGAGAACCTCCTAGGATTTTCCCGGAGTTGCGGCAGGTGCTCTCGACTTACGACGGGGACATACGGAACCCGCTCTGGTGGCCTCAGGAAAGGCCAGTCCCCATGCCGAGTTGCTCGGGGGCCTCTCGGGATTTCTCTCCCGTCGATGCCGGGGCCTAAGAGCTTGTGTGGAGTCGGTGCCGGAACCTGAGGATTCCTCTCCAGTGCGACATGGATCTTGGGTACTTCTGGAGTCTCCCCAGTGGAGTCAGTCCTAGTCTCGAGTGGGGCATGCACGTGCGCTTTCCTCCCGAGCTGTAGCAGCAGTGTCACGCTTCCATAGCCTGGATCAAGGGATCTGTGGCTTTCGCTTGAGGCTTCCACCGGGATTTCCACGAGGCTTTCCCACAGGGCTGTCCCACCTACCACCGTGGTGTGAGCGGTTCCTCGGTTGAACTCGAGGCAGTGCAGGAAAAACAGGTTTCCCTGGAATGGACTGAGACATCTGAGGACTCTGGATGGTGGCACGACCCTGGAGTTCCTCTCGCCTTTCCTGTGGAGAGCGCCTCCTCTTGAGATGCGACAGAAAAGCTGGGAATTCTTTCCCGACCGCAAAGGATCCTCCTCTCGAGCTAGGAGGCGGGAAACGGGGCTC
>NW_017212821.1:0-16202 GCF_001704415.2 Capra hircus | reverse complement strand
ACCTAACCTCTGGAACTTCCAAAGGGGCCTTCCACCCTTGCTACAACTCAAGAAGTTCCCCGACATACCCGTCTCCACTCAAGAGGAAGGACGAGAGTCCCGCCCAATCCAGAAGGAGCCGCGTTTCCCGCCTCCTAGCTCGAGAAGAGGGATCCTTTTCCTGCGTCATCGGGAAAGAATTCCCGGCGTTTCCGTCGCAACTCAAGAGGAGGCGCTCTCACAGGAAAGGCGACAGGAACTCCAGGGTCATGCCACCATTCCCAGAGTCCGCCCAGATGTCTCAGTCTATTCCAGGGAAACCTGTTTTCCCTGCCACTGCCTCGACTTTCAAGCCGAGGATCGACTCACACCATGGTGGCACGTGGGAACAGCCCTGTGGAAAAGCCTCGTGGGAAAGCCTCATGGGAAAGCCTCGAGGGAAAGCCACATGTCCCTTGATCCAAGCGAAGGGAATCGTGACAACTGCTGCTACAGCTCGGGAGGAAAGCGGCACTTGCATGCCCACACTCGAGACCAGGACTGACTCCCCTGGGGAGACTACAGAAGTACCCCAAGATCCATGTCAGCCCTGGAGAGGAATTCTTAGGTTCCGGCACCGACTCCACACAGGGTCTTAGGCCCCGGGACTCGACGGGAGAGGAATCCCGAGAGTTCCCTTGCAACTTGCATGGGGACTGGCCTTTCCTGAGGCCACCAGAGCGGGTCCCTGAGGCCCCGTCGTAAGTCGAGAGCACCTGCCGCAACTTGAGAAAATCCAGGAGGTTCTCCCCTCCAGGCGAGATGAGGACCCATTTCCGCTGAGGTGTCTCAAAGCTAATCACACCTAAACTCTGGACCTTACAAAGGATCCTTCACACCCTTGCTGCAACTCAAGAAGATCCCCAACATATCCGGCTCCACTCGAGAGGAAGCACGAGAGTCCCGCCCACATTCAGAGGAGCCCCGATTCCCGCCTCCTAGCTCAAGAGGAGGGATCCTTTCCCTCAGTGGATCGGGAAAGAGTTCCCAGTGTTCCCGGCGCATCTCAAGAGGAGGCGCATCTCCACAGGAAAGGCGAGAGGAACTCCAGGGTCTTGCCACCATTCCCAGAGTCCCCCAGATGTCTCAGTCCATTCCAGGGAAACCTGTTTTCCCTGCCCTGCCTCGACTTTCAAGCCGATAATCGACTCACACCACGGTGGCACGTGGGACAGCCCTGTGGGAAAGCTTCTTGGGAAAGCCTCATGGGAAAGCCTCGAGGGAAAGCCACAGATCACTTAATCCACTCGACGGGAAGCCTGACACTGCTGCTAAAGCTCGGGAGGAAAGCGCACGTGTACCCCCAACTCGAGTCGCGGACTGACTCCGCTGGGGACACTCCAGAAGTACCCCAAGATCCATGTCAGCACTGGAGAGGAATCCTCAGGTTCCGGCCCAGACTCCACACAAGGTCTTAGGCCACGGAATCGACGGGAGAGGAATCCCGAGAGGCCCCCGAGCAACTCGCTTGGGGACTGGCCTTTCCTGAGGCCACCAGAGCAGGTCCCTGATGTCCCCGTCGTAAGTCGAGATCACCTGCCGCAACTCGAGAAAATCCAGGAGGTTCTCCCCTCCAGGCAAGAAGAGGCCCATTTCCCGCTGAGGCGTCTCGAGGTTAATCACACCTAACCTCTGGAACTTCCAAAGGGTCCTTCACACCCTTTCTGCATCTCAAGAAGTTCCCCGACATACCCGTCTCCACTCGAGAGGAAGTACGAGTGTCCCGCCCTCATCCAGAGGATCCCCATTTACACCTCCTAGCTCGAGAGAAGGGATCCTTTCCCTGCGTGTTCGTGAAAAAATTCTCGGTGTTTCCGTCGCAGCTCAAGAGGATGCGCTCTCCACAGGAAAGGCGAGAGGAACTCCAGTGTCGGGCCACCATTCCCAGAGACCCCCAGATGTCTCAGTCCATTCCAGGGAAACCTGTTTTCCCGCACTGCCTCGACTTTCATGCCGAGGAACGACTCACACTACGGTGGCACGTGGTACAAACCTATGAGAAGCCTCGTGGGAAAGCCTTGAGGGATAGCCACAGATCCCTTGATCCACGGGAAGGGAAACGTGAATCTGCTGCTTCAGCTCGGGAGGAAATCGCACGTACATGCCCCCACTCGAGACGACGAAAGACTCCCCTGGGGAGACTCCAGAAGTAGCCCAAGATCCATGTCAGCACTGGAGAGGAATCCTCAGGTTCCGGCACCTACTCCACACAAGGACTTAGGCCCCGGCATCGACGGGAGTGGAGTCCCGAGAGGACCCCGAGAAACTCGCATGGGATACTAACCTTTCCTGAGGCCACCAGAGCGGGTCCCTGAGGTCCCCATCGTAAGTCGAGAGCACCTGCCGCAACTAGAGAAAATCCAGGTGGTTTTCCCCTTAGGCGAGATGAGGCCCATTTCTGCTGAGGTGTCTCGAGGCTAATCACACCTAACCTCTGTAACTTCCAAAGAGTGATTCACACCCTTGCTGCAACTTAAGAAGTTCCCCGACATACCAGTCTCCACTTGAGAGGAAGCACGAGAGTACCGCTCACATCCAGAGTAACCCCGTTTCCGCCTCCTAGCTCGAGAGGAGGGATCATTTCCTTTCGTGGTCGGGAAAGAATACCCAGCGTTCCCGTCGCTTCTCAAGAGGAGGCGCTCTCCACAGGAAAGGCGAGAGGAACTCCAGGGTGTTGCCACCATTCCCAGAGTCCCCCAGATGTCTCAGTCCATTCCAGGGAAAACTGTTTTCCCTGCACTGCCTCGACTTACCAGCCAAGGATAGACTCACACCAAGGTGGCACGTGGGACAGCCCTGTGGGAAAGCCTCGTGGGAAACCCTCTTGGGAAAGCCTCGAGTGATAACCACAGATTCATTGATCCATGCGAAGGGAAGCGTGACACTGCTGCTACAGCTCGGGAGGAAAGCGCACGTGCATGCCCCCACTCGAGCCGAGGTCTGACGCCCCTGGGGAGACTCCAGAAGTCCCCGAAGATCCATGTAGGCACTGGAGAGGAATCCTCAGGTTGTGGCAGTAACTCCACACAAGGTCTTAGGCCCCGGCATCGACGGGAGTGGAATCCCGAAAAGCCCACGAGCAACTTGCTTGGGGATTCGCCTTTCATGAGGCCACCAGAGCGTGTCTCTGAGGTCCAAGTCGTAAGTCGAGAGCTCCAGCTGCAACTCGAGAAAATCCAGGAGGTTCTCTCCTCCAGGCGAGATGTGGCCCATATCCGATGAGGCGTCTCGAGGCTAATCATCAAGCATCTGGAACTAACAAAGGGGCCTTCAAACCCTAGCTGCAACTCAAGAAGTTCCCCGAAATACCCCTCTCCACTCGAGAGGAAGCACGAGAGTCTTGCCCACATCCAGAGGAGCCCGTTTCCGCCTCATAGCTCGAGAGGAATGATCCTTTCCCTGCGTTATCCGGAAAGAATTCCCGGCGTTCCCCTCGCATCTCAAGAGGAGGCGCAACAACAGGAAAGGCGAGAGGAACTCCAGGGTCGTGCCACCATTCCCAGAGTCCCCCAGATGTCTCAGTCCATTCCAGGGAAACCTGTTTTCCCTACACTGCCTCGACTTTCAAGCCGAGCATCGACTCACTGCACGGTGGCACGTGGAACAGCCCTGTGTGAAAGCCTCGTGGGAAAGCCTCGAGGGAAAGCCACAGATCCCTTGATCCACGCGAAGGGAAGCGTGACACTGCTGCTACAGCTCGGGAGGAAAGCGCACGTGCATGCACCCACTCGAGACGAGGACTGACTGCCCTGGGTAGATTCCAGAAGTACCCCAGACCCATGTCGGCAGTGGAGAAGAATCCTCAGGTTCCGGCACCGATTCCACACAAGGTCTTAGGCCCCGGCATCGACGGGAGAGGAATCCCGAGAGGCCCCCGAGCAACTTGCATGGGGACTGGCCTTTCCTGAGGCCACCAGAGCGGATCCCTGAGGTCCCCGTCGTAAGTCGAGAGCACCTGCCGCAACTCGAGAAAATCCAGGAGGTTCTCCCCTCCAGGCGAGATGAGGCCCATTTCTGCTGAGGCGTGTCGAGGCTAATCACACATAACCTCTGGAACATCCAAAGGTCCTTCACACCCTTGCTGCAACTCAAGAAGTTCCCCGAACATACCCGTCTCCACTCAAGAGGAATCCGAGAGTCCCGCCCAATATCCAGTGTGGCCCCGTTTCCGCCTGCTAGCTCGAGAGGAGGGATACTTTCTCTGCGTGGTCAGGAAAGAATTCCCGGCATTCCCGTCGCATCTCAAGAGGAGGCGCTCTCCACAGGAAAGGCGAGAGGAACTCCAGGGTCGTGCCACCATTCCCTGAGTCCCCCAGATGTCTCATCCATTCCAGGGAAAACTGTTTTCCCTTCACTGCCTCGATTTTAAGCCGAGGATCGACTCACACCACCGTGGCACGTGGGAAAGCCCTGTGGGAAAGCCTCGTGGGAAAGCCTCGTGGGAAAGTCTAGAGGGAAAGCCACAGATCCCTTGATCCACGAAAAGGGAAGCGTGACACTGCTGCTACAGCTCGGGAGGAAAGCACACGTGCATGCCCCCAATCGAGACGAGGACTTACGCCTCTGGGGAGACTCCAGAAGTCCCCGAAGATCCATGTCGGCACTGGAGAGGAATCCTCAGGTTCCGGCACTGACTCCACACAAGGTCTTAGGCCCCGGCATCGACGGGAGAGGAATCCCCAGAGGCCCCCGAGCAACTCGCATGGGGACTGGCCTTTCCTGAGGCCACCAGAGTGAGTCCCTGAGGTCCCCGTCGAAAGACGAGAGCACCTGCCGCAACTCGAGAAAATCCATGAGGTTCTCCCCTCCAGGCGACATGAGGCCCATTTCCGCTGAGGTATCTCGAGGCTAATCACACCTTACCTCTGGAACTTCCAAAGGGTCCTTCACACCTTGCTGCAACTCAAGAAGTTCCCCGACATACCCGTCTCCACTCGAGAGGAAGCAGGAAAGTGCCGCCCACATTAAGAGGAGCCACGTTTCCGCCTCCTACCTCGAGAGGTTTGATCCCTTCCCTGCGTGGGGGGAAAGAATTCGCGGCGTTCCCGTCACATCTCAAGAGGAGGCGCTCTCCAGAGGAAAAGCGAGAGGAACTCCATGTTCGTGCCACCATTGCCAGAGTCCCCCAGATGTCTCAGTCCATTCCAGGGAACCTGGTTTCCCTGCACTGCCTCGACTTTCAAGCCGAGGATCGACTCACACCACCGTGGCACGTGGGAAAGCCCTGTGGGAAAGCCTCATGGGAAAGCCTCATGGGAAAGTCTAGAGGGAAAGCCACAGATCCCTTGATCCACGAAAAGGGAAGCGTGACACTGCTGCTACAGCTCGGGAGGAAAGCGCACGTGCATGCCCCCACTCGAGACGAGGACTTACGCCTCTGGGGAGACAACAGAAGTCCCCGAAGATCCATGTCGGCACTGGAGAGGAATCCTCAGGTTCCGGCACTGACTCCACACAAGGTCTTAGGCCCCGGCATCGACGGGAGAGGAATCCCGAGAGGCCCCCGAGCAACTCGCATGGGGACTGGCCTTTCCTGACCCACCAGAGTGGGTCCCTGAGGTCCCCGTCGTAAGTCGAGAGCACCTGCCGCAACTCGAGAAAATCCAGGAGGTTCTCCCCTCCAGGCGACATGAGGCCCATTTCTGCTGAGGTATCTCGAGGCTAATCACACCTTACCTCTGGAACTTCCAAAGGGTCCTTCACACCCTAGCTGCAACTCAAGAAGTTCCCCGACATACCCGTTTCTACTCGAGAGGAAGCACGAGAGTTCCCCGCACATCCAGAGGAGCCCCGTTTCCTCCTCCTAGTTCGAGAGGAGGGATCCTATACCTGCGTGGTCGGGAAAGAATTCCCGGCGTTCCCGTCGTATCTCAAATGGAGGCGCTCTCCACAGGAAAGGCGAGAGGAACTCCAGGGTCGTGCCATATTCCCAAAGTCCCCCAGATGTCTCAGTCCATTCCAGGGAAACCTGTTTTCCCTGCACTGCCTCGACTTTCAAGCCGAGGATCGACTCACACAACGGTGGCACGTGGGACATCCCTGTGGGAAAGCCTCGTGGGAAAGCCTCGAGGGAAAGACCACAGATCCCTTGATCCACGTGAAGGGAAGCCTGACACTGCTGCTAAAGCTCGGGAAGAAAGCGCACGTGCATGCCCCCACTCGAGACGACGACTGGCTCCCATGGGGAGACTCCAGAAGTAGCCCAAGAACCATGTCAGCACTGTAGAAGAATCCTCAGGTTCCGGCACCGAGTCCACACAAGGTCTTAGGACCGGGCATCGACGGGAAAGGAATCCCGAGAGGCCCTCGAGCAACTCGCATGGGGACTGGCCTTTCCTGAGGCCACCAGAGCGGGTCC
Source organism: Capra hircus (assembly GCF_001704415.2). Classification (NCBI taxonomy): domain Eukaryota; kingdom Metazoa; phylum Chordata; class Mammalia; order Artiodactyla; family Bovidae; genus Capra; species Capra hircus. The sequence goes on along the minus strand of NW_017212821.1, from coordinate 9,826 downwards.
CTGAGGTCCCCGTCTTAAGTCGAGAGCACCTGCCGCAACTGGAGAAAATCCAGGAGGTTTTCTCCTCCAGGCGAGATGAGGCCCATTTCCGCTGAGGCGTCAGGAGGCTAATCACACCTTACTTTTGGAACTTCCAAAGGGTCCTTCACACCCTTGCTGCAACTCAAGAAGTTCCCCGACATACCCGTCTCCACTTGAGATGAAACACAAGAGCCCCGCTCATATCCAGAGGATCCCCGTTACCGCCTCCTAGGTCGAGAGGAGGGATCCTTTCCCTGCGTGGTCGGGAAAGAATTCCCAGCGTTTCCGATACAACTAAAGAGGAGGCGCTCTCCACAGGAAAGGCGAGAGGAACTCCAGGGTCGTGCCACCATTCCCAGAGTCCCCCAGATGTCTCAGTCCATTCCAGGGAAACCTGTTTTCCCTGCACTGCCTCTACTTTCAAGCCGAGGATCGACTCACACCACGGTGGCACGTGGGACATCCCTGTGGGAAAGCCTCGAGGGAAAGCCGCGGGGGAAAGCCTCGTGGGAAAGCCTCAAGGGAAAGACTCGAGGGAAAGCCACAGATCCCTTAATCCACGAGGAGGGAAGCGTGACAATGCTGCTACAGCTCGGGAGGAAATCACACGTGCATGCCCCCACTCGAGACGAGGACTGACTCCCCTGCGGTGACTTCAGAAGTACCCCAAGATCCATATCATCACTGCAGAGGAATCCTCAGGTTCTGGCACCGACACCACACAAGGACTTAGGCCCCGGCATCGACGGGAAAGGAATCCCGAGAGGCCCTCGAGCAACTCGGATGGGGACTGGCCTTTCCTGAGGCCACCAGCGTGGGTCCCTAGGGCCCCGTCGTAAGTCGAGAGCACATGCCGCAACTCGAGAAAAACCAGGAGGTTCTCCCCTCCAGGCGAGATGAGGCGCATTTCCACTGAGGCGTCTCGAGGCTAATCACACCTAAACTCTGGAACTTCCAAAGGGTCCTTCACACCCTTGCTGCAACTCAAGAAGTTCCCCGAAATACCCGACTCCACTCTAGAGGAAGCACGAGATTCCCGCCCACATCCAGAGGAGCCCCGTTTCCGCCTCCTAGCTCCAGAGGAGGGATCCTTTCCCTGCGTGGTCGGGAAAGAATTCCCGGCGTTCCCGTCGCATCTCAAGAGGAGGCGCTCTCCACAGGAAAGGCGAGAGGAACTCCAGGGTCGTGCCACCGTTCCCAGAATCCCCCAGATGTCTCAGTCCATTCCGGGGAAAACTGTTTTCCCTGCACTGCCTCGACTTTCAAGCCGAGGATCGACTCACACCTCGGTGGCACGTGGGACAGCCCTGTGGGAAGGCCTCGTGGGAAAGCCTCGAGGGAAAGCCACAGATCCCTTGATCCACGCGAAGGGAAGCGTGACACTGCTGCTACAGCTCGGGAGGAAAGCGCACGTGCATGCCCCGTCTCGAGACGAGGACTGACTCCCCTGGGGAGACTCCAGAAGTACCCCAAGATCCATGTCAGCACTGAAGAGGAATGCTCAGGTTCCGGCACGACTCCACACAAGATCTTAGGCCCCGGCATCGACGGGAGAGGAATCCCGAGAGGCCCCCGAGAACTCGCATGTGGACTGGCCTTTCCTGAGGCCACCAGAGCGGGTCCCTGAGGTCCCCGTCGTAAGTCGAGAGCACCTGCCGCAACTCGAGAAAATCCAGGAGGTTCTCCCCTCCAGGCGAGATGAGGCCCATTTGCGCTGAGGCGTCTCGAGGCTAATCACACCTAACCTCTGGAACTTCCAAAGGGTCCTTCACACCCTTACTGCAACTCAAGAAGTTCCCCGACAAACCCGTCTCCACTCGAGAGGAAGCACGAGAGTCCCGCCAACATCCAGAGGAGCCCCGTTTCCGCCTCCTAGCTCGAGAGGGCGGATCCTTTCCCTGCGTGGTCGGGAGAGAATTCCCGGCGTTCCCGTCGCATCTCAAGAGGAGGCGCTCTTCACAGGAAAGGCGAGAGGAACTCCAGGGTCGTGCCACCATTCCCAGCGTTCCCCAGATGTCTCAGTCCATTCCAGGGAAACCTGTTTTCCCTGCCCTGCCTCGACTTTCAAGCCGATAATCGACTCACACCACGGTGGCACGTGGGACAGCCCTGTGGGAAAGCTTCTTGGGAAAGCCTCATGGGAAAGCCTCGAGGGAAAGCCACAGATCACTTAATCCACTCGACGGGAAGCCTGACACTGCTGCTAAAGCTCGGGAGGAAAGCGCACGTGTACCCCCAACTCGAGTCGCGGACTGACTCCGCTGGGGACACTCCAGAAGTACCCCAAGATCCATGTCAGCACTGGAGAGGAATCCTCAGGTTCCGGCCCAGACTCCACACAAGGTCTTAGGCCACGGAATCGACGGGAGAGGAATCCCGAGAGGCCCCCGAGCAACTCGCTTGGGGACTGGCCTTTCCTGAGGCCACCAGAGCAGGTCCCTGATGTCCCCGTCGTAAGTCGAGATCACCTGCCGCAACTCGAGAAAATCCAGGAGGTTCTCCCCTCCAGGCAAGAAGAGGCCCATTTCCGCTGAGGCGTCTCGAGGTTAATCACACCTAACCTCTGGAACTTCCAAAGGGTCCTTCACACCCTTTCTGCATCTCAAGAAGTTCCCCGACATACCCGTCTCCACTCGAGAGGAAGTACGAGTGTCCCGCCCTCATCCAGAGGATCCCCATTTACACCTCCTAGCTCGAGAGAAGGGATCCTTTCCCTGCGTGTTCGTGAAAAAATTCTCGGTGTTTCCGTCGCAGCTCAAGAGGATGCGCTCTCCACAGGAAAGGCGAGAGGAACTCCAGTGTCGGGCCACCATTCCCAGAGACCCCCAGATGTCTCAGTCCATTCCAGGGAAACCTGTTTTCCCGCACTGCCTCGACTTTCATGCCGAGGAACGACTCACACTACGGTGGCACGTGGTACAAACCTATGAGAAGCCTCGTGGGAAAGCCTTGAGGGATAGCCACAGATCCCTTGATCCACGGGAAGGGAAACGTGAATCTGCTGCTTCAGCTCGGGAGGAAATCGCACGTACATGCCCCCACTCGAGACGACGAAAGACTCCCCTGGGGAGACTCCAGAAGTAGCCCAAGATCCATGTCAGCACTGGAGAGGAATCCTCAGGTTCCGGCACCTACTCCACACAAGGACTTAGGCCCCGGCATCGACGGGAGTGGAGTCCCGAGAGGACCCCGAGAAACTCGCATGGATACTAACCTTTCCTGAGGCCACCAGAGCGGGTCCCTGAGGTCCCCATCGTAAGTCGAGAGCACCTGCCGCAACTAGAGAAAATCCAGGTGGTTTTCCCCTTAGGCGAGATGAGGCCCATTTCTGCTGAGGTGTCTCGAGGCTAATCACACCTAACCTCTGTAACTTCCAAAGAGTGATTCACACCCTTGCTGCAACTTAAGAAGTTCCCCGACATACCAGTCTCCACTTGAGAGGAAGCACGAGAGTACCGCTCACATCCAGAGTAACCCCGTTTCCGCCTCCTAGCTCGAGAGGAGGGATCATTTCCTTTCGTGGTCGGGAAAGAATACCCAGCGTTCCCGTCGCTTCTCAAGAGGAGGCGCTCTCCACAGGAAAGGCGAGAGGAACTCCAGGGTGTTGCCACCATTCCCAGAGTCCCCCAGATGTCTCAGTCCATTCCAGGGAAAACTGTTTTCCCTGCACTGCCTCGACTTACCAGCCAAGGATAGACTCACACCAAGGTGGCACGTGGGACAGCCCTGTGGGAAAGCCTCGTGGGAAACCCTCTTGGGAAAGCCTCGAGTGATAACCACAGATTCATTGATCCATGCGAAGGGAAGCGTGACACTGCTGCTACAGCTCGGGAGGAAAGCGCACGTGCATGCCCCCACTCGAGCCGAGGTCTGACGCCCCTGGGGAGACTCCAGAAGTCCCCGAAGATCCATGTAGGCACTGGAGAGGAATCCTCAGGTTGTGGCAGTAACTCCACACAAGGTCTTAGGCCCCGGCATCGACGGGAGTGGAATCCCGAAAAGCCCACGAGCAACTTGCTTGGGGATTCGCCTTTCATGAGGCCACCAGAGCGTGTCTCTGAGGTCCAAGTCGTAAGTCGAGAGCTCCAGCTGCAACTCGAGAAAATCCAGGAGGTTCTCTCCTCCAGGCGAGATGTGGCCCATATCCGATGAGGCGTCTCGAGGCTAATCATCAAGCATCTGGAACTAACAAAGGGGCCTTCAAACCCTAGCTGCAACTCAAGAAGTTCCCCGAAATACCCCTCTCCACTCGAGAGGAAGCACGAGAGTCTTGCCCACATCCAGAGGAGCCCGTTTCCGCCTCATAGCTCGAGAGGAATGATCCTTTCCCTGCGTTATCCGGAAAGAATTCCCGGCGTTCCCCTCGCATCTCAAGAGGAGGCGCAACAACAGGAAAGGCGAGAGGAACTCCAGGGTCGTGCCACCATTCCCAGAGTCCCCCAGATGTCTCAGTCCATTCCAGGGAAACCTGTTTTCCCTACACTGCCTCGACTTTCAAGCCGAGCATCGACTCACTGCACGGTGGCACGTGGAACAGCCCTGTGTGAAAGCCTCGTGGGAAAGCCTCGAGGGAAAGCCACAGATCCCTTGATCCACGCGAAGGGAAGCGTGACACTGCTGCTACAGCTCGGGAGGAAAGCGCACGTGCATGCACCCACTCGAGACGAGGACTGACTGCCCTGGGTAGATTCCAGAAGTACCCCAGACCCATGTCGGCAGTGGAGAAGAATCCTCAGGTTTCCGGCACCGATTCCACACAAGGTCTTAGGCCCCAGCATCGACGGGAGAGGAATCCCGAGAGGCCCCCGAGCAACTTGCATGGGGACTGGCCTTTCCTGAGGCCACCGAGAGCGGATCCCTGAGGTCCCCGTCGTAAGTCGAGAGCACCTGCCGCAACTCGAGAAAATCCAGGAGGTTCTCCCCTCCAGGCGAGATGAGGCCCATTTCTGCTGAGGCGTGTCGAGGCTAATCACACATAACCTCTGGAACATCCAAAGGTCCTTCACACCCTTGCTGCAACTCAAGAAGTTCCCCGACATACCCGTCTCCACTCAAGAGGAATCCGAGAGTCCCGCCAATATCCAGTGTGGCCCCGTTTCCGCCTGCTAGCTCGAGAGGAGGGATACTTTCTCTGCGTGGTCAGGAAAGAATTCCCGGCATTCCCGTCGCATCTCAAGAGGAGGCGCTCTCCACAGGAAAGGCGAGAGGAACTCCAGGGTCGTGCCACCATTCCCTGAGTCCCCCAGATGTCTCATCCATTCCAGGGAAAACTGTTTTCCCTTCACTGCCTCGATTTTAAGCCGAGGATCGACTCACACCACCGTGGCACGTGGGAAAGCCCTGTGGGAAAGCCTCGTGGGAAAGCCTCGTGGGAAAGTCTAGAGGGAAAGCCACAGATCCCTTGATCCACGAAAAGGGAAGCGTGACACTGCTGCTACAGCTCGGGAGGAAAGCACACGTGCATGCCCCCAATCGAGACGAGGACTTACGCCTCTGGGGAGACTCCAGAAGTCCCCGAAGATCCATGTCGGCACTGGAGAGGAATCCTCAGGTTCCGGCACTGACTCCACACAAGGTCTTAGGCCCCGGCATCGACGGGAGAGGAATCCCCAGAGGCCCCCGAGCAACTCGCATGGGGACTGGCCTTTCCTGAGGCCACCAGAGTGAGTCCCTGAGGTCCCCGTCGAAAGACGAGAGCACCTGCCGCAACTCGAGAAAATCCATGAGGTTCTCCCCTCCAGGCGACATGAGGCCCATTTCCGCTGAGGTATCTCGAGGCTAATCACACCTTACCTCTGGAACTTCCAAAGGGTCCTTCACACCTTGCTGCAACTCAAGAAGTTCCCCGACATACCCGTCTCCACTCGAGAGGAAGCAGGAAAGTGCCGCCCACATTAAGAGGAGCCACGTTTCCGCCTCCTACCTCGAGAGGTTTGATCCCTTCCCTGCGTGGGGGGAAAGAATTCGCGGCGTTCCCGTCACATCTCAAGAGGAGGCGCTCTCCAGAGGAAAAGCGAGAGGAACTCCATGTTCGTGCCACCATTGCCAGAGTCCCCCAGATGTCTCAGTCCATTCCAGGGAACCTGGTTTCCCTGCACTGCCTCGACTTTCAAGCCGAGGATCGACTCACACCACCGTGGCACGTGGGAAAGCCCTGTGGGAAAGCCTCATGGGAAAGCCTCATGGGAAAGTCTAGAGGGAAAGCCACAGATCCCTTGATCCACGAAAAGGGAAGCGTGACACTGCTGCTACAGCTCGGGAGGAAAGCGCACGTGCATGCCCCCACTCGAGACGAGGACTTACGCCTCTGGGGAGACAACAGAAGTCCCCGAAGATCCATGTCGGCACTGGAGAGGAATCCTCAGGTTCCGGCACTGACTCCACACAAGGTCTTAGGCCCCGGCATCGACGGGAGAGGAATCCCGAGAGGCCCCCGAGCAACTCGCATGGGGACTGGCCTTTCCTGACCCACCAGAGTGGGTCCCTGAGGTCCCCGTCGTAAGTCGAGAGCACCTGCCGCAACTCGAGAAAATCCAGGAGGTTCTCCCCTCCAGGCGACATGAGGCCCATTTCTGCTGAGGTATCTCGAGGCTAATCACACCTTACCTCTGGAACTTCCAAAGGGTCCTTCACACCCTAGCTGCAACTCAAGAAGTTCCCCGACATACCCGTTTCTACTCGAGAGGAAGCACGAGAGTTCCCCGCACATCCAGAGGAGCCCCGTTTCCTCCTCCTAGTTCGAGAGGAGGGATCCTATACCTGCGTGGTCGGGAAAGAATTCCCGGCGTTCCCGTCGTATCTCAAATGGAGGCGCTCTCCACAGGAAAGGCGAGAGGAACTCCAGGGTCGTGCCATATTCCCAAAGTCCCCCAGATGTCTCAGTCCATTCCAGGGAAACCTGTTTTCCCTGCACTGCCTCGACTTTCAAGCCGAGGATCGACTCACACAACGGTGGCACGTGGGACATCCCTGTGGGAAAGCCTCGTGGGAAAGCCTCGAGGGAAAGCCACAGATCCCTTGATCCACGTGAAGGGAAGCCTGACACTGCTGCTAAAGCTCGGGAAGAAAGCGCACGTGCATGCCCCCACTCGAGACGACGACTGGCTCCCATGGGGAGACTCCAGAAGTAGCCCAAGAACCATGTCAGCACTGTAGAAGAATCCTCAGGTTCCGGCACCGAGTCCACACAAGGTCTTAGGACCGGGCATCGACGGGAAAGGAATCCCGAGAGGCCCTCGAGCAACTCGCATGGGGACTGGCCTTTCCTGAGGCCACCAGAGCGGGTCCCTGAGGTCCCCGTCTTAAGTCGAGAGCACCTGCCGCAACTGGAGAAAATCCAGGAGGTTTTCTCCTCCAGGCGAGATGAGGCCCATTTCCGCTGAGGCGTCAGGAGGCTAATCACACCTTACTTTTGGAACTTCCAAAGGGTCCTTCACACCCTTGCTGCAACTCAAGAAGTTCCCCGACATACCCGTCTCCACTTGAGATGAAACACAAGAGCCCCGCTCATATCCAGAGGATCCCCGTTACCGCCTCCTAGGTCGAGAGGAGGGATCCTTTCCCTGCGTGGTCGGGAAAAGAATTCCCAGCGTTTCCCGATACAACTAAAGAGGAGGCGCTCTCCACAGGAAAGGCCGAGAGGAACTCCAGGGTCGTGCCACCATTCCCAGAGTCCCCCAGATGTCTCAGTCCATTCCAGGGAAACCTGTTTTCGCCTGCACTGCCTCTACTTTCAAGCCGAGGATCGACTCACACCACGGTGGCACGTGGACATCCCTGTGGGAAAGCCTCGAGGGAAAGCCGCGGGGGAAAGCCTCGTGGGAAAGCCTCAAGGGAAAGACTCGAGGGAAAGCCACAGATCCCTTAATCCACGAGGAGGGAAGCGTGACAATGCTGCTACAGCTCGGGAGGAAATCGACACGTGCATGCCCCCACTCGAGACGAGGACTGACTCCCCTGCGGTGACTTCAGAAGTACCCCAAGATCCATATCATCACTGCAGAGGAATCCTCAGGTTCTGGCACCGACACCACACAAGGACTTAGGCCCAGCGCATCGACGGGAAAGGAATCCCGAGAGGCCCTCGAGCCAACTCGGATGGGGACTGGCCTTTCCTGAGGCCAACCAGCGTGGGTCCCTAGGGCCCCGTCGTAAGTCGAGGAGCACATGCCGCAACTCGAGAAAAACCAGGAGGTTCTCCCCTCCAGGCGAGATGAGGCGCATTTCCACTGAGGCGTCTCGAGGCTAATCACACCTAAACTCTGGAACTTCCAAAGGGTCCTTCACACCCTTGCTGCAACTCAAGAAGTTCCCCCGAAATACCCGACTCCACTCTAGAGGAAGCACGAGATTCCCGCCCACATCCAGAGGAGCCCGTTTCCGCCTCCTAGCTCCAGAGGAGGGATCCTTTCCCTGCGTGGTCGGGAAAGAATTCCCGCGTTCCCCATCTCAAGAGGAGGCGCTCTCCACAGGAAAGGCGAGAGGAACTCCAGGGTCGTGCCACCGTTCCAGAATCCCCCAGATGTCTCAGTCCATTCCGGGGAAAACTGTTTTCCCTGCACTGCCTCGACTTTCAAGCCGAGGATCGACTCACACCTCGTGGCACGTGGGACAGCCTGTGGGAAGGCCTCGTGGGAAAGCCTCGAGGGAAAGCCACAGATCCCTTGATCCACGCGAAGGGAAGCGTGACACTGCTGCTACAGCTCGGGAGGAAAGCGCACGTGCATGCCCCTCTCGAGACGAGGACTGACCCCCTGGGGAGACTCCAGAAGTACCCCAAGATCCATGTCAGCACTGAAGAGGAATCTCAGGTTCCGGCACGACTCCACACAAGATCTTAGGCCCCGGCATCGACGGGAGAGGAATCCCGAGAGGCCCGAGAAACTCGCATGTGGACTGGCCTTTCCTGAGGCCACCAGAGCGGTCCCTGAGGTCCCCGTCGTAAGTCGAGAGCACCTGCCGCAACTCGAGAAAATCCAGGAGGTTCTCCCCTCCAGGCGAGATGAGGCCATTTCCGCTGAGGCGTCTCGAGGCTAATCACACCTAACCTCTGGAACTTCCAAAGGGTCCTTCACACCCTTACTGCAACTCAAGAAGTTCCCCGACAAACCCGTCTCCACTCGAGAGGAAGCACGAGAGTCCCGCCCACATCCAGAGGCCCGTTTCCGCCTCCTAGCTCGAGAGGGGATCCTTTCCCTGCGTGGTCGGGAGAGAATTCCCGGCGTTCCCGTCGCATCTCAAGAGGAGGCGCTCTCACAGGAAAGGCGAGAGGAACTCCAGGGTCGTGCCACCATTCCCAGAGTTCCCCAGATGTCTCAGTCCATTCCAGGGAAACCTGTTTCCCTGCCCTGCCTCGACTTTCAAGCCGATAATCGACTCACACCACGGTGGCACGTGGGACAGCCTGTGGGAAAGCTTCTGGGAAAGCCTCATGGGAAAGCCTCGAGGGAAAGCCACAGATCACTTAATCCACTCGACGGAAGCGTGACACTGCTGCTAAAGCTCGGGAGGAAAGCGCACGTGTGCCCCCAACTCGAGACGCGGACTGACTCCGCTGGGGACACTCCAGAAGTACCAAGATCCATGTCAGCACTGGAGAGGAATCCTCAGGTTCCGGCCCAGACTCCACACAAGGTCTTAGGCCCGGCATCGACGGAGAGGAATCCCGAGAGGCCCCCGAGCAACTCGCTTGGGGACTGGCCTTTCCTGAGGCCACCAGAGCAGGTCCCTGAGTCCCCGTCGTAAGTCGAGAGCACCTGCCGCAACTCGAGAAAATCCAGGAGGTTCTCCCCTCCAGGCAAGAAGA
>NW_017212820.1:0-16203 GCF_001704415.2 Capra hircus | reverse complement strand
CAAACAAGGCTGTCCCACATGCCACCGCCCTTGGTGAGTTGTGAGAGTCGTATCCCCTGACAGCTTGGGGGAAAGATCGGGCAGTGGGCTATGGGGAAATGGTTTTTGTGAATGGAATGAGACATCTGGGGGAGTGTTGGGAACCTGTAGGCACGAACCTGCGAGTATCCTTCTCACTCAGCTTTACAATGGAGAGCGCTCGCCTCTTGAGATGCGACGGAAACGCCGGGAATACTTTCCAGACCCACGCAAGGAAAGGATCCCTCCTCTAGAGCTATGAGGCGGAAACGGGGCCCTCTGCATGTGGCGGGACTCTCGTCCTTCTTCTCGAGTGGAGTCGGGTATGACGGGGAACTTCTTGAGTTGCAGCAAGGGTGTGAAGGACCCGTGGGAAATTCCAGCGTTTAATTGTGATTAGCCTTGAGGAGCCTCATCGGAAAAGGGCCTCATCTCGCCTGGAGGGGAGAACCTAATGGATTTTCTCGAGTTGCGGCAGTGCTCTCGACTTACGACTGGGACCTCAGGGACCCGCTCTGGTGGCCTCAGGAAAGGCCAGTCCCCATGCGAGTTGCTCGGGGCCTCTCGGATTCCTCTCCCGTCGATGCGGGGCCTAAGACCTTGTGTGGAATCGGTGCCGGAACCTGAGGATTCCTCTCCAGTGCTGACATGGATCTTGGGGTACTTCTGGAGTCTCCCCAGTGGAGTCAGTCCTCCTCTCGAGTGGGGGCATGCACGTGCGCTTTCCTCTCGAGTTGTAGCAGCATGTCGCGCTTCCATTCGCGTGGATCAAGGAATCTGTGGCTTTCCCTCGAGGCTTTCCCACGAGGCTTTCCCACAGGGCTGTCCCACGTGCCACCGTGGTGTGAGTCGATCTCAGATTGAAAGTCGACGCAGTGCAGGGAAAACAGGTTTCCCTGGAACGGACGGAGATATCTGGGGGACTCTGGGAATGGTTGCACGACCCTGGAGTTCCTATCGCCTTTCCTGTTGAGAGAGCCTCCTCTTGAGATGCGACGGAAATGGGAATTCTTTTCCGACCACGCAGGGAAAGGATCCCTCCCCTCGAGCTAGGAGGAGGAAACAGGGCTCCTCTGGATGTGGGCGGGATTCTCTCGTGCTTCCTCTCGAGTGGAGACGGGCATGTCGGGGAACTTCTTGAGTTGCGGCAAGGGTGTGAAGGACCTTTGGAAGTTCCAGAGGTTAGGTGTAATTAGCCTCGAGAGCTCCTCAGTGGAAATGGGCCTCATCTCGCCTGGAGGGGAGAACCCCTGGATTTTCTCGAGTTGCGGCAGGTGCTCTCGACTTACGACGGGGACCTCAGGGACCCGTTCTGCTGGCCTCAGGAAGGCCCAGTCCCATGGAGTAGCTCAGGGGCCTCTCGGGATTCCTCTCCCGTTGATGTCGGAGCCTAAGGTCTTTGTGGAGTCGGTGCTGTAAGCTGAGGATTCCTCTCCAGTGCTGACATAGATCTTGTGTACTTCTGGAGTCTCCCAGGGCAGTCAGTCCTCTACTCGAGTGGGGGCATGCACGTGCGCTTTCCTCCCGAGCTGTAGCAGCAGTGTCACGCTTCCCTTCGCCTGGATCAACGGATCTGTGGCTTTCCCTCGACGCTTTCCCAAGAGGCTTTTCCACGAGCTTTCCACAGGGCTGTCCCACGTGCCACCGTGGTGTGAGTCGATCCTCGGCTTGAAAGTCGAGGCAGTGGCAGGGAAAACAGGTTTCTCTGGAATGGACTGAGACATCTGGGGGACTCTGGGAATGGTGGCAAGACCCTGGAGTTCCTCTCGCCTTTCCGGTGGAGAGCGCCTCCTCTTGAGATGCGACCGGGAACGCCGGGAATTCTTTCCCGACCACGCAGGGAAAGGATCCCTCCGCTCGAGTATGAGGCGGAAACGGGGCTGCTCTGGATTTGGGCGGGACTCTCGTGCTTCCTCTCGAGTGGAGACGGGTATGTCGGGGAACTTCTTGAGTTGCAGCAAGGGTGTGAAGGACCCTTTGGAAGTTCCAGAGGTTAGGTGTGATTAGCCTCGAGACGCCTCAGCAGAAATGGGCCTCATCTCGCCTGGAGGGGAGAACCTCCTGGATTTTCTCGAGTTGCGGCAGGTGCTCTCGACTTACGACTGGGACCTCAGGGACCCGCTCTGGTGGCCTCAGGAAAGGCCAGTCCCCATGCAGTTGCACGGGGGCCTCTCGGGATTCCTCTCCCGTCGATGCCGGGCCCTGTGACCTTGTGTGGAGTCTGTGCCGGAACCTGAGGATTCCTCTCCAGTGCCGACATGGATCTTGGGGTACTTCTGGAGTCTCCCCAGGGGAGTCAGACCTCGTCTCGAGTCGGGGCATGCACGTACGCTTTCCTCCCGAGCTTTAGCAGCAGTTGTCCGTCTTCCCTTCGTGTGGATCAAGGGATCTGTGGCTTTCCCTCGAGGATTTCCGACGTGGCTTTCCCACGAGGCTTGCCTCACAGGCTGTCCACATGCCACCGTGGTGTGAGTCGATCCTCGGCTTGAAAGTCGAGGCAGTGCAGGGAAAACAGGTTTCCCTGGAATGGACTGAGACATCTGGGGGACTCTGGGAATGGTGGCACGACCCTGGAGTTCCTCTCGCCTTTCCTGTGGAGAGCGCCTCCTCTTGAGATGCGACGGGAACGCTGGGAATTCTTTCCCCACCACGCAGGGAAAGGATCCCTCCTCTCGATCTAGGAGGCGGAAACAGGGCTCCTCTGGATATTGGCGGGACTCTCGTGCTTCCTCTCGAGTGGAGACGGTTATGTCGGGGAACTTCTTGAGTTGCAGCAAGGGTGTGACGGACCCTTTTGAAGTTCCAAATGTTAGATGTGATTAGCCTAGGGACACCGCAGTGGAAATGGGTCTCATTTCGCCTGGAGGGGAGAACCTCCTGGATTTTCTCGAGTTGCGGCAGGTGCTCTAGACTTACGACGGGGACCTCCAGGACCCGCTCTGGTGGCCTAAGGAAAGGCCAGTCCCATGCGCGTTGCTCGGGAGCCTCTCGGGATTCCTCTCCCGTCGATGCCGGGACCTAAGAGCTTGTGTGGAGTCGGTGCCGGAAACTGAAGATTCCTCTCCAGTGCTGACATGGATGTTGGGGTACTTCTGGAGTCGCCCCAGGGGAGTCAGTCCTCGTCTCGAGTGGGGGCATGCACGTGCGCATTTCCTCCGAGCTGTACCAGCAGTGTCATGCATTCATAGGCGTGGATCAAGGGATCTGTGGCTTTCGCTTGAGGCTTTCCCACGAGGCTTTCTCACAGGGCTGTCCCACGATGCCACCGTGGTGTGAGTCGAACCTCGGCTTGAAAGTCGAGACAGTGCAGGGAAAACAGGTTTCCCTGGAATGGACTGAGACATCTGGGGGACTCTGGGAATGGTGTCACGACCCTGGAGTTCCTCTCGCCTTTCCTGTGGAGAGCGTCTCCTCTTGTGATGCGACGGGAACGCCGGGAATTCTTTCCCGAACACGCAGGGAAAGGATCCCTCCTCTCGAGCTAGGAGGCGGAAACGGGGCTCCTCTGGATGTGGGCAGAACTCTCCTGCTTCCTCTCGAGTGGAGACGGGTATGTCGGGAAACTTCCTGAGTTGCATCAAGGGTGCGAAGGACCTTTTGGAAGCTCCAGAGGTTAGGTGTGATTAGCCTCGAGACGCCTCAGCGGAAATGGGCCTCTTCTCGCCTGGAGGGGAGAACCTCCTGGATTTATCGAGTTGCAGCATGTGCTCTCGACTTACGACGAGGACCTCAGGGACCCGCTCTGGTGACCTCAGGAAAGGCCAGTCCCCATGCGAGTTGCTTGGGGGCCTCTCGGGATTCCTCTCTCGTCGATGCCAGGGCCTAAGATCTTGTATGGAGTCTGTGCCAGAACCTGAGCATTCCTCTCCAGTGCAGACATGGATCCTGGGTTACTTCTGGAGTCTCCCCAGGGGAGTCAGTCCTCGTCTCGAGTGGGGGCATGCACGTGCGCTTTCCTCCCGAGCTGTAGCAGCAGTGTCACGCTTCTCTTCGCGTGGATCAAGGGATCTGTGGCTTTCCCTCGAGGCTTTCCAACGAGGCTTTCCCACAGGGCTGTCCCACGTGCCACCATGGTGTAAGTCGATCTTCGCTTGAAAGTCGAGGCAGTGCAGGGAAAGCAGGTTTCCCTGGAATGGACTGAGACATCCTGAGGACTCTGGGAATGTGGAACGACCCTGGAGTTCCTCTCGCCTTTCCTGTGGAGAGCGCCTCCTCTTGAAATGCGACGTAAACGCCAGGAATTCTTTCCCGACCACGCAGGGAAACGATCCCTCCTCTCGAGCTAGGAGGCGGAAACCGGGCTCCTCTGGATGTGGGCGGGACTCTCCTGCTTCCTCTCGAGTGTAGACGGGTATGTCGGGGATCTTCTTGAGTTGCAGCAAGGGTGTGAAGTCGCTTTGGGAGCTCCAGAGGTTAGGTGTGATTAGCCTCGAGATGCCTCAGCGGAAATGGCACTCATCTCGCCTGGAGGGGAGAACCTCCTGGATGTTCTCGAGTTTCGGCAGGTGCTCTCGACTTTCGACGGGGACCTCAGGGACCCGCTCTGGTGGCCTCAGGAAAGGCCATTCCCCATGGGAGTTGCTCGGGGGACTCTTGGGATTCCTCTCCCGTCGATGCTGCGGCCTAAGACCTCGTGTGGAGTCGGTGCCAGAACCTGAGGATTCCTCTCCAGTGCTGACATGGATCTTGGGGTACTTCTGGAGTCTCCCCAGGAGACTCAGTCCTCGTCTTGAGTGGGGGCATGCACGTGCGCTTTCCTCCCGAGCTGTAGCAGCAGTGTCACGCTTCCCTTCGCGTGGATCAAGGGATCTGTGGCTTTCCCTCGAGGCTTTCCGACGAGGCTTTCCACGAGGCTTTCCCACAGGGCTGCCCCACGTGCCACCGTGGTGTGAGTCGATCTTCGGCTTGAAAGTCGACGCAGTGCAGGGAAAACAGGTTTCCCTGGAATGGACTGAGACACCTGGTTGTCTCTGGGAATGGTGTCAGGACCCTGGAGTTCCTCTCGCCTTTCCTGTGGAGAGCGCCTCCTCTTGAGATGCGACGGGAACGCCGGGAATTCTTTCCCGACCAAGCAGGGAAAGGATCCCTCATCTCAGGCTAGGACGCGGAACGGGGCTCCTCTGGATGTGGCCGGGACTCTCGTGCTTCCTCTCAAGTGGAGACGGGTATGTCGGGGAACTTCTTGAGTTGCAGCAAGGGTGTGAAGAACCCTTTGGAAGTTCCAGAGGTTAGGTGTGATTAGCCTCGAGACGCCTCAGCGGAAATGGGCCTCATCTCGCCTGGAGGGGAGAACCTCCTGGATTTTCTCGAGGTGCAGCAGGTGCTCTCGACTTACCACGGGGAACTCAGGGACCCGCTCTGGTGGCCTCAGGAAAGGCCAGTCCCCATGCGAGTTGCTCGGGGGCCTCTCGGGATTCCTCTCCCGTCTATGCCGGGGCATAAGATCTTGTGTGGAGTCGGTGCCGGAACCTTAGCATTCCTCTCCAGTGCTGACATGGATCTTGGGGTTCTTCTGTAGTCTCCCCAGTGGAGTCAGTCCTCGTCTCGAGTGGGGGCATGCACATGCGCTTTCCTCTCGAGCTGTAGCAGCAGTGTCACGCTTCCCTTCGCGTGGATCAAGGGATCTGTGGCTTTCCCTCGAGGCTTTCCAACGAGGCTTTCCCACAGGGCTGTCCCACGTGCCACCGTGGTGTGAGTCGATCTTCGCTTGAAAGTCGAGGCAGTGCAGGGAAAGCAGGTTTCCCTGGAATGGACTGAGACATCCTGGGGACTCTGGGAATGTGGAACGACCCTGGAGTTCCTTTCGCCTTTCCTGTGGAGAGCGCATCCTCTTGAGATGCGACAGAAACGCCAGGAATTGTTTCCCGACCACGCAGGGAAAGGATCCCTCCTCTATAGCTAGGAGGCGGAAACGGGGCTCCTCTGGATGTGGGCGGGACTCTCGTGCTTCGTCTCGAGTGGAGACGGGTATGTCGGGGAACTTCTTGAGTTGCAGCAAGGGTGTGACGACCCGTTGGAATTTCCAGAGGTTAGGTGTGACTAGCCTCGAGACGCCTCAGCGGAAATGGGCCTCATCTCGCCTGGAGGGGAGAACCTCCTGGATTTTCTCGAGTTGCGGCAGGTGCTCTCGACTTACGACGGGGACCTCAGGAATCCGCTCTGGTGGCCTCAGGAAAGGCCATTCCCCATGCGAGTTGCTCGGGGGCCTCTCGGGATTCCTCTCCCATCGATACTGGGGCCTAAGACCTTGTGTGGAGTCAGTTCCGGAACCTGAGGATTCCTCTCCAGTGCTGACATGGATCTTGGGGTACTTCTGGAGTCTCCCCAGGGGAGTCAGTCCTCGTCTCGAGTGGGGGCATGCACGTGCGCTTTCCTCCCGAGCTGTAGCAGCGGTGTCGCGCTTCCCATCAAGTGGATCAAGGGATCTGTGGATTTCCCTCGAGGCTTTCCCACGAGGCTTTCCCAGGAGGCTTTCCCACGAGGCTTTCCAACAGGGCTGTCCCACGTGCCACCGTGGTGTGAGTCGATCCTCGGCTTGAAAGTCGAGGCAGTGCAGGGAAAACAGGTTTCCCTGGAATGGACTGAGACATCTGGTTGTCTCTGGGAATGGTGGCACGACCCTGGAGTTCCTCTCGCCTTTCCTGTGGAGAGCGCCTCCTCTTGAGATGCGACGGAAACGCCGGGAATTCTTTCCCGACCACGCAGGGAAAGGATCCCTCATCTCAGGCTAGGAGGCGGAAACGGGGCTCCTCTGGATGTGGCCGGAACTCTCGTGCTTCCTCTCAAGTGGAGACGGGTATGTCGGGGAACTTCTTGAGTTGCAGCAAGGGTGTGAAGAACCCTTTGGAAGTTCCAGAGGTTAGGTGTGATTATCCTCGAGACGCCTCAGCGGAAATGGGCCTCATTTCGCCTGAAGGGGAGAACCTCCTGGATTTTCTCGAGTTGCGGCAGGTGCTCTCGACTTATGACGGGGACCTCAGGGACACGCTCTGGTTGCCTCAGGAAAGGCCAGTCCCCATGTGAGAAGCTCGGGGGCCTCTCGGGATTCCTCTCCCGTCGATGCTGGGGCCTAAGACATTGTGTGGAGTCAGTGCCAGAACCTGAGGATTCCTCTCCAGTGCTTACATGGATCTTGGGGTACTTCTGGAGTCTCCCCAAGGGAGTCAGTCTTCGTCTCAAGTGGGGGCATGCACGTGCGCTTTCCTCCCGAGCTGTAGCAGCAGTGTCGCGCTTCCCTTCGCGTGGATCAAGGGATCTGTGGCTTTCCCTCGAGGCTTTCCAACGAGGCTTTCCCACAGGGCAGTCCCACGTGCCACCGTGGTGTGAGTCGATCCTCGACTTGAAAGTCGACGCAGTGCAGGGAAAATAGGTTTTCCTGGAATCGACAGAGACATCTGGGGGACTCTGGGAATGGTGGCATGACCCTTGAGTTCCTCTCGCCTTTCCTGTGGTGAGCACCTCCTCTTGAGATGCGACGGGAACGCCGGGAATTCTTTCCCGACCACGCAGGGAAATGATCCCTCCTCTCGAGCTAGGAGGCGGAAACGGGGCTCCTCTGGATGTGGGCGGGACTCTCATGCTTCGTCTCGAGTGGAGACGGGTATGTCGGGCAACTTCTTGAGTTGCGGCAAGGGTGTGAAGGACCCGTTGGAAGTTCCAGAGGTTAGGTGTGACTAGCCTCGAGACGCCTCAGCGGAAATGGGCCTCATCTCGCCTGGAGGGGAGAACCTCCTGGATTTTCTCGAGTTGCGGCAGGTGCTCTCGACTTACGACGGGGACCTCAGGGACCCGCTCTGGTGGCCTCAGGAAAGGCCAGTCCCCATGCGAGTTGCTCGGGGGCCTCTCGGGATTCCTCTCCCATCGATGCTGGGGCCTAAGACCTTGTGTGGAGTCAGTTCCGGAACCTGAGGATTCCTCTCCAGTGCTGACATGGATCTTGCGGTACTTCTGGAGTCTCCCCAGGGAAGTCAGTCCTCTACTCGAGTGGGGGCATCCACGTGCACTTTCACCCGAGCTGTAGCAGCGGTGTCCCGCTTCCCTTCGCGTGCATCAAGGGATCCGTGGCTTTCCATTGAGGCTTTCCCACGAGGCTTTCCCACGAGGCTTTCTGCCGGGGTCCAGCCCCGGTGGATCCAGGGAATTCGAAGGGTGGACGGCGTTGGCGTGGAAAGACTTGTTTGTTTATTAATGTAAGATTAGATTAAGAAACTATAGTGTAATAAGAAGATTAAGTGGACGAAGAGGGCTGAATAGCTTGGTTTACGCAGAAGGCCAATAAAATTCCAGACAAGGAATTTGCACCATCTACGTTGGGCCACCGGCGCCCGCTTGAATATCTAAGGGTGCCTCGCCTTAAGCTCCCTTTGGTGCGGGTCTTAACAGCCGGGGCAAGTAAGTAGACCTGGCGAGCCTCCGCGCCCGAGATGGAGATTCAGCCTGAAGTTAAAGTAAAGAGCAGAGAGAGGGAAGGGGAGAGAAGAGGAGAGAGAGAGACATGGGGGGAGCCAGAGTCCCAAGAAACCAGGCCGAGAGACTAGTTCGAGAAACTGATCCAATCCTTTATTGTTCAGAAGGCCTTTTATACTTTTGATAAAACATGGAGATCAATGGGTAACACAGAATTATGTAGCGTTCGCAGCCCAGACTCTTTCGATACATCATTTTGTATACAAAAGGTCTCAGGTGATTTACATTATCTTCTGGCCAAGAAGCTTGTTAACACTTTTTAGCTCTCTTCCTTAATGAATGTTGATTTTGTTTCCCCTGAAG
Source organism: Capra hircus (assembly GCF_001704415.2). Classification (NCBI taxonomy): domain Eukaryota; kingdom Metazoa; phylum Chordata; class Mammalia; order Artiodactyla; family Bovidae; genus Capra; species Capra hircus. Next base: position 7,416 of record NW_017212820.1, on the reverse strand, counting down.
TGTTTTTCTTTAATTTGCATCTCCTTAAAGCATTAAAGTTACATCTCTATAGAACAAAGGTGCAGTGGGATATAACAAAGAAGGTACTTAACTCAAAGATCTAATGTTGCTAATACCAGGTCTACTACTTGTTTTTCTATATACCAACTATATCTAAAAATAAAGGATATGAAAATTTGGCAGCAAGCATTGACTCAACAAATGAAACTTTTAATCAGTCCTATTCTAAAGATTTTGACTCTTCGGAAGCCCCTACATTCCTAGGATATTTTAAGCTTCCTGTGCCTCCTGCGGTCAGGAGGCCTCAAACAATCACACTCGCAGAGTCCTGCAGGCAGGCTAGAAAGCCATCGGAGGGGTTTTTAGATTGAAACACTCTTTCAAATGCAGAAGACTGAAACCCTGAATTTACTTTTTCCAGAAAATGTCAGAAGAGTGGAAAAGCAGAGCCACAAAAGCCGGCAGATTTTTGTTGGGGTACATGCTTAGGAATTTCCAGAGGGGTCCCTGAAGTCTGAGCACGCCTTGCGTATGTCAGCTTCCTTCCTCATGACCTTGTCACGGGCGGGATTCCTCACTCTGGCTCCCGGCATCTCACCCTTTTTAATTTTAAATAATTGATTATTTATGTTTAAAATCAGGTGCAGTTCGGTCTCGAGATTCCGAATGCTCTGCCGAAGAATCTAGACAATATAGGGAAGTATGATTATGAGGAGCAAGATTATAGACAGTAGACAGAACAGTCTTCAGAAATGAAGTTAGAGAAAGTGTGGGAAAAGTCATTGGCTTCTCCTGCGGTGGTAAAATCTAATCGGGAGTGTTCCAAGGTCTGAATCTGATTATGAAGTTTCCCTAAGTCTAAACTAATATCTGAGCTGTTCCAAAATACCTAAACCTTGATTTTTTAACATATTGGGCATTTACACTTGTTGAGTCAATGATTGCTGTTGTAGTAACAATAACAGTTGTTGTAACACAGCAAGAACATAATTATCATATCAATAAGTTGTTACAGTTATAGGACATCTTTAAAACCACAGAAGAGCAGACATTACTTTGAGGAGTTAAACAAGATGAAAACATCCATGGTTCACAAGTCGCTACATTAGGTACATTAAGTTTTCTGGAATCATTGGTGAAAAGAAGAACATAAGGAGAGGATAGACAAGCCAAAATAGAGTAAATAGAGTCATTTTCTGGTTGGAGTTTGTGCTGCAGCAGCTGTTAGTCCTGCCGGGATCTTGATGTTTCTTTTGCCTCTTTTGCCGGTAGGAGCAGCGGCCTTCACCCCGCCCTCTGACACTGGCGCTGTTATGGGGCTGCGAGTGCGGTGCACTGGGTTCCGTCAGTCAGGCTGGCCCCGCCCGCAGCTTTTGGTGCGCGGCTGTTTCCCGCGGTGGTGGTGGCAGAGAAGTTCCCTTTTTCTTTTGTGGCGAATCAGTCTGTCCGGGATCCAAGTTGACGAATCTGCACCCTGTGGAAAAAAATATAAACACTTCCTCGACCCGCAGTAAATTTTGGGTCGGGATCTTTTTGTTATCTGGAGGAGATCTTTTTGCTTTACTAATGGCTTTTTATTTTACTGTTTCAAACGAATCAGCATTTAACTTATTACAAAGAGAACATGTTGTAAAATCTGATGGGGGAAAACTATACTTAATTTCTCTCTTTTTAATTTTTGAATTAACAAAGCACGTGAGGGTAAATGATGCAAGATCTGATCACAAGAATTTCCTATAGCAATCTGCCAATCATCAAACATTTGAAAAGCATCAAGTTGTTCTCTGTTATATGGAAGTACAATTTTTGATGGTTCTTTATTAAACAATTTAATAAATCAGTATATTTGAATTAATCTTTTTAATTAACATGTCAGTAATTTTTCCTTAGGCAGAGGCCACTGTTCCACCCACACCGGATCTTGAAATTTTCATGTAATGGGGTAGGCAGCAAAAACAATGGCCTTCATTATAAATTTGGATATCCCAATCCAGTATATAGCTTGCGAGGAGTTGGGCAAATTAGCTCAATTATTCTTGTCTGTTGTTTACCCAATCCTTTTGATGGATCATAGCCGATCTGCAGCATCTGAGAGGTCACTTTATCATCAGGGCTAAAAAGTAACACTCCCATTTGAGATAGCATGTCCCTCCCCCACAGGGTAAGGGGGAGTGAAGGGACTACATACGGTTGGAAAGTTCCACGGGTGTCCTCAAATTGCCAATCTAAAATTTTTGCACTTTTGGCTACTGTGGGGGCTCTTCCTATCCCCACCAAGTTATTTTCAGTAGTATGTGTGGGCCAGGAGGTGGGCCAGGAGCTAGGCCAGTCTTTTCCTGAAATGCAAGAAACGTCTGCTCCTGTGTCTAATAACCCCACAATAGACTTGCCATTAATCAGAATAGTTTTCATAGGCCGTTTCTGAGTAATTTTTGTTATCCAAAAAACCATATCACTAGACCCAAATATAAGAAGCAAGAAAAGAGGTGTTACACAATATCTTTATAAGCTTTTCTAATGATCTTTTTATAACCCAAATCTGGTCTATAGCCTTTTAGATGACAAGTAACCATTTAATCTTAGCTTGAAAACTTCCAGCAACGGGGAGCTCACTATTCACCAAGGTTTTAAACTCTCTCTCACCTCTTACTCTATAGCATTTTTATCCTGCATACCACTTTTTCTAACTCCTTTTCAGTAGTATATGTTGGCCAGGAGCTGCGCTAGTCTCTCAGCAATGTAAGAAACGTCTTGTCTATTGTCTAACAGCCATGACATTTTATATCTTTGAATTAAAAAATCTTTTAAAGGCCTAGAAGCTGCAATTTTTTGCACCCAAAAAGCTAGATCTAGATCCTCTGGGGCTTTTTTTGTCTGGTTTTTCTGTTTGGTAATAAGGTAAAAGCAAAAGCTGTGCTATTATTTTTTTTTTAATTTTTATTAATTGCACAGTTTTAGCAGGTGGCGAGATCAAAACTTCAGTTTTTTCAGTATAATCAGAATTTACTACACAAGACACTACCGAAATTTCTTGAAAAGAAAGCAAGCTATGCCCCAGTACAAGTCTTACAATGTCCTCAGGCAGGGGACTAGCCACTCTCATTGGAATCTGAGTCACTGGCACATCAGGGGTTAATATTATTGAAGTGGTGGAACTGAGGTCTAGGCCTGAGCTACCTGGGGTTGATTGGTACGGGTTGTTGTGTCTGTTTAGCAGGACATTTTTGGCAAAACATGTTCTATTTGGCCTCAAGAGAAACATTTTGCATTTGTAAAGTCCTTTTTATTACGAATATTTTTTTTTCTGTTTTTCTTCCTTTTTCTTTTTTTTTTTGTTGGGGTGAGGCCCCTCCTGAGGGATTTTATGCAAGGAGCAAGCTCTGTTTTAAAAGCTCTTTTGCTCAAAAATATTGTCACTATCGTTTTCAAACTTAAGCAATGTTCTGGGAGGCTTTGGATATAAAGTGGGGAGTTCTTAAGCCCTGGGGAGGCGCAAGCAGAGGTTGCAGTGGTCGCCTTAAACAAGATAACTTTTTTAAAGGTTTGGTTTGTGTAGAGGGGGAGGGGGCTCTCCAGGGCGCTCGGCCGCTGCGTCCTGTAAGCACCCTCCTTCCTCGGGAGGAAGAGGAGTCTCTCTCCTTTTGTTTGCCAATGGCAGAAAATACGATCTGCATAGAAGGTGGAGACCCACTACCATTTACCGCTATAGCCTCTCCCATAGGCTATCTAACAGCCTCATGACAGGGGTCCAGAACATTTGTAATCATATTTTACAGAGCAAAAGCATTTACAGGCCCATGCAAAGTATAGTAAGTTTTTAGCTGTTTTCCTACTCTCTCCCAGGTGTCTAAGTTAACAGTGCCTTCTTCTGGAAACCAGGGACACTGTTCTTGTACAAAGGAAAAAAAATGAATGAATATTGGAATTTTTAACTTTAATTCCTCGTTTAGTTAGTAACTGCAAGATTACTCCTATAAAAAGCTGTCTTTCTTTTGATTCACTGTTACCCATGTCAGAAAATTAAGTCTTATAGAAAAGTCTACCTCAACAAAAGGTTTTACCTCTGGCGAGGGGGGTTTTGTTTTTAACCCTAGGATAGCAGGTTTCTTTTTCAACCTATAGAGCACCAGGTTTCTCTTAAACCCTTGAACACTTCCCACTCTTCCTCATCCTGTCTATCCTACAGGGGGGGTCCGCGGCACCCTGAGTGGGGTCCTAAGCCGTCCCGAACACTCAACACTGGGGGAGTACCCGAAAGTACTCCGGGGGAGTGATTAAGTCACTCCGGGGGAGCAACAGAGAGTGCTCCGGGGGAGCAACGGAGAGGGCTCCGGGGGGAGCAGCAGAGAGTGCTCCGGGGGAGCTTTTGCTCCGAGGAACCTACCTTCGAATAGCCTGTTCCGGGCGCCACTTGCCGGGTCCTGGCCCGGTGGATCCAGGGAATTCGAAGGGTGGACGGCGTTGGCGTGGAAAGACTTGTTTGTTTATTAATGTAAGATTAGATTAAGAAACTATAGTGTAATAAGAAGATTAAGTGGAGGAAGAGGGCTGAATAGCTTGGTTTACGCGGAAGGCCAATAAAATTCCAGACAAGGAATCTGCACCATCTACGTTGGGCCACCGGCGCCCCTTGAATATCTAAGGGTGCCTCGCCTTAAGCTCCCTTTCGTGCGGGTCTTAACAGCCGGGGCAAGTAAGTAGACCTGGCGAGCCTCTGCGCCCCAGATGGAGATTCAGCCTGAAGTTAAAGTAAAGAGCAGAGAGAGGAAGGGAGAGAAGAGGAGAGAGAGAGACAGGGAGCCAGAGTCCCAAGAAACCAGGCCGAGAGACTAGTTCGAGAAACTGGTCCGATCCTTTATTGTTCAGAAGGCCTTTTATACTTTTGATGATAAAACATGGAGATCAACGGGTAACACAGAATTATGTAGCGTTCGCAGCCCAGACTCTTTCTATACATCATTTTGTATACAAAAGGTCTCAGGTGATTTACATTATCTTCTGGCCAAGAAGCTTGTTAACACTTTTTAGCTCTCTTCCTTAATGAATGTTGATTTTGTTTCCCCCGAAGTGTTTTTCTTTAATTTGCATCTCCTTAAAGCATTAAAGTTACATCTCTATAGAACAAAGGTGCAGTGGGATATAACAAAGAAGGTACTTAACTCAAAGATCTAATGTTGCTAATACCAGGTCTACTACTTGTTTTTCTATATACCAACTATATCTAAAAATAAAGGATATGAAAATTTGGCAGCAAGCATTGACTCAACAAATGAAACTTTTAATCAGTCCTATTCTAAAGATTTTGACTCTTCGGAAGCCCCTACATTCCTAGGATGTTTTAAGCTTCCTGTGCCTCCTGCAGTCAGGAGGCCTCAAACAATCACACTCGCAGAGTCCTGCAGGCAGGCTAGAAAGCCATCGGAGGGTTTTTTAGATTGAAACACTCTTTCAAATGCAGAAGACTGAAACCCTGAATTGACTTTTTCCAGAAAATGTCAGAAGAGTGGAAAAGCAGAGCACAAAAGCCGGCAGATTTTTGTTGGGTACATGCTTAGGAATTTCCAGAGGGTCCCTGAAGTCTGAGCACGCCTTGCGAATGTCAGCTTCCTTCCTCATGACCTTGTCACGGGCGGATTCCTCACACTGGCTCCCGGCAGCTTTCCCACAGGGCTGTCCCACGTGCCACCGTGGTGTGAGTCGATCCTCGGCTTGAAAGTCGAGGCAGTGCAGGGAAAACAGGTTTCCCTGGAATGGACTGAGACATCTGGGGGACTCTGGAATGTGGCACGACCCTGGAGTTCCTCTCGCCTTTCCTGTGGAGAGCGCCTCCTTGAGATGCGACGGGAAACGCGGAATTCTTTCCCGACCACGCAGGGAAAGTATCCCTCCTCTCTAGCTAGGAGGCGGAAACGGGTCTCCTCTGGATGGGCGGGACTCTCGTGCTTCCTGTCGAGTGGAGACGAATATGTTGGGAACTTCTTGAGTTGCAGCAAGGGTGTGAATGACCCTTTGGAAGTTCCAGAGTTTAGGTGTGATTAGCCTCGAGACCCCTCAGCGGAAATGGGCCTCATCTCGCCAGGAGAGGAGAACCTCCTGGATTTTCTCGAGTTGCAGCAGATGCTCTCGACTTACGACGGTGACATCAGGGACCCCCTCTTGTGGCCTCACGAAAGGGAAGTCCCCATGCGAGTTGCTCATGGGTCTCTCGGGATTCGTCTCCCGTCGATGCGGGACCTAAGATCTTGTGTGGAGTCTGTGCCAAAACCTGAGGATTCCTCTCCAGTGCTGACATGTATCTTGGGGTATTTCTGGAGTCTCCCCCAGGGAGTCAGTCCTCGTCTCGAGTCGGGCATGCACGTGAGCTTTCCTCCGAGCTGTAGCAGCAGTGTTGAGCTTCCCTTCGCGAGGATCAAGGGATCTGTGGCTTTCCCTCGAGGCTTTCCCACGACGCTTTCCACGACGCTTTCCCACAGGACTGTCCACCTGCCACCTTGGTGTGAGTCGAACCTCTTCTTGAAAGTCGAGGCAGTGCAGGGAAAACAGGTTTCCCTGGAATGGACTAAGACATCTGTGGACTCTGGGAATGGTGGCACGACCCTGGAGTTCCTCTCGCCTTCCTGTGAGAGCGCCCCCTCTTGAGATGCGATGGGAACGCCGGGAATTCTTTCCCGACCACGCAGGGAAAGGATCCCTCCTCTCGAGCTAGGAGTCGGAAACGGCTCCTCTGGATGTGGGCGGGACTCTCGTTCTTCCTCTCGAGTGGAGACTGGTATGTTGGTGATCTGCTTGAATTGCAGAAAGGGTGTGAAGGACCCTTTGGAAGTTCCAGAGGTTAGGTGTGATTAGCCGTGAGAGAACTCAGTGGAAATGGGCCTCATCTCGCCAAGAAGGGAGAACCTCCTGGATTTTCTCAAGTTGCGGCAGGTGCTCTCGAATTACTACGGGGACCTCAGGGACCCGCTCTGGTGGCCTCAGGAAAGGCCAGTCCCCATGCGATTTGCTCGGGGTCCTCTCGGGATTCCTCCCATCGATGCCAGGGCCTAAGACCTTGTGTGGAGTCGGTGTCGGAAACTGAGAATTCCTCTCCAGTTCTGACATGGATCTTGGGGTACTTCTTGAGTCTCCCCAGGGGAGTCAGTCCTCGTCTCGAGTGGGGGCATGCACGTGCACTTTCCTCCCGAACTGTAGCAGCAGTGTCACGCTTCCCTTCCGGTATCCTAGGATCAGTGGCTTTCCCTCGAGGCTTTAAGCGAGGCTTTCCACGACGCCTTTCCCACCAGGCTTTCCCACGACGCTTCAAGGTGATGCTCCACGTGCCACCGTGGTGTCAGTCGATCCTCGTCTTGAAAGTTGAGTCAGTGCGGAAAACAGGCTTCCGTGGAATGGACTGAGATATCTGGGGGATCTGGGAATGGT
>NW_017212819.1:0-16203 GCF_001704415.2 Capra hircus | reverse complement strand
CAGGGAAAAACAGTTTCCCTGGAATGGACTGAGACATCTGGGGACTCTGGGAATGGTGGCACGACCCTGGTTTTCCTCTCGCCTTTCCTGTGGAGCGCCTCCTCTTGAGAGGCGACTGGAACGCCGGGAATTCTTTGCCGAACACGCAGGGAAAGGATCCCACCTCTCGAGCTAGGAGGCGGATACGGGCTCCTCTGGATGTGGGCGGGACTCTCATGCTTCCTCTCGAGTGGAGACGGGTATGTCGGGGAACTTCTTGAGTTGCAGCAAGGGTGTGAAGGACCCTTTGGAAGTTCCAGATGTTAGGTGTGATTATCCTCGAGACGCCTCAGCGGAAATGGGCGTCATCTCGCCTGGAGGGGAGAACCTCCTGGATTTTCTCGAGTTGTGGCAGGTGCTCTCACTTAAGACGGGACCTCAGGGACGCTCTGGTGGCCTCAGGAAAGGCCAGTCCCCAAGCGAGTTGCTCTGGAGCCTCTCGGATTCCTCTCCCATCGATGCCGGGGCCTAAGACCTTTTTTGGAGTCGGGGCCAGACCCTGAGGATGCCTCTCCAGTGCTGACATGAATCTTTCCGTACTTCTGGAGTCTCGGCCAGGGGAGTCATTCCTCATCTCGTGTGGGGCATGCACCTGCCATTTCCTCACGAGCTGTAGCAGCAGTGTCACGCTTGCTGACGTGTGGATCAAGGGATCTGTCGCTTTCCATTGAGGCTTTCCCACGAGGCTTTCCAACAGGGCTGTCCCACGTGCCACGGTGGTGTGAGTCGATCCTCTGGCGTGAACGTCGAGGCAGTGCAGGGAAAACAGGTTCTTCTTAATGGACTTAGACATCTGGGGGACTCTTGAATGCTGGCAAGGCCCTGGAGTTCCTCTCGTCTTTCCTGTTGAAAAGCGCTTCCTCTTGAGATGCGACGCGAAGGCCTGGAATTCTTTCCCGGACGAAGGGAAAGGATCCCTCTTCTCGAGCTACGAGGCGGAAACGGGGCTCCGCTGGATGTGGGCGGGACCCTCGTCCTTCCTCTCGAGTGGAGATGGGTATGTCGGAGAACTTCTTGACTTGCAGCAAGGGTGTGAAGGACCCTTTGGTAGTTCCAGAGGTTAGTTTTTGATTAGCCTCGACACGCCTCAGTGGAAATGGGCCTCATCTCGCCTGGAGGGGAGAACTCCTGGATTTTCTCGAGTTGCGGCAGGTGCTCTCGAGTTTCGACAGAGACCTCAGGGACCCGCTCTGGTGACCTCAGGAAAGGCCAGTCCCATGCGAGGTGCTAGGGGCCCTCTCAGGATTCCTCTCCTGTCGATGCCGGGGCCTAAGACCTTGTGTGGAGTCGGGACCGGAACCTGAGGATTGCTCTCCCAGTGCTGACATGGATCTTGGCGTACTTCTGGAGTCTCCCAAGTGGCGTCAGTCCTCGGCTCGAGTGGGGTCATGCACGTGCGCTTTCCTCCTGAGCGGTAGCAGCAGTGTCACGCTTCCCGTCCCGTGGATCAAGGGATCTGTGGCTTTCCCTCGAGTCTTCCCATGAGGCTTTCTCTCAGGGCTATTCCACTTGCCACCATGGTGTGATCGATCCTCGGCGTGAAAGTCGAACCAGTGCAGGGAAAACAGGAACCTCCTTCCCCACAGTAGGGGGTACACTGTCCCTTGTTCGGGTATCTCCAGGGCACTCGCGCTGGGGGTTGCCCGTGGATATGCGGCCTCAGGCTCCACGTGAGAAAAGCCCAAATGGCAATTAGCTGCCAGTCCAGACGCTGGCCCTCAGGTCTCTGGCCGGAGCCTTGGGCTCCAGGCAACTCAAAGCCTCGGGGTGGCACTCTGGACTGCTGTAGGGAATGACGCAAGAGCCCACGGAGGAGTTGGGGAGGGGCAGGGGGGAAACAGGAGGCGAGGACAGCGAGGATCTAGGGTGAGGCGCTGGAGAGAGCGTCTGGGTGTCCCAGAATGCCTCAGAGGAGCCAGCGGGGGACAGTCGAGGCCCAGGGACCTGTGGAATGTGAAAAGGCGGGAAATCCCAGAGCAAGGCAGGCTGGGAAAGGGGGCGTTGGTGGCCAATTCAAAGGGACCTAGGGGCGTTTCCTGGGCGGTGAGCTCCCTTGGCACTGCTGAGGGCCCCTGATTGATCCACCCGGGATTGATCCCACCCCCCGCTGAGAGGGAGGGCCACAAACCAAAGCCCCCGAACTGCCGCCCACCCCAACGGGGATCTTGGCGGTCCGGGGCACAGCCGTGCCCGGGAAAAGCCCACTCACTCCACGGGACTCCGTCCAGGGTCTCTGCTTGGAAAGAGGCCAGGGGCGGCCCCCTCCATCTACCCACCCAAACCTTATTGACGTCAATGGGGCGGAGCCGCCTCCCGCTTTCCAGAGTCCTGAGCTGCTGGTCCCGCCCACTCGGCCAGCAGTCTGCAGCGTGCCCGTGTGCCTCTCCCACCATGGCTTCGTCCCGGCTCCTCCAGCACCTCAAGCAGTACGTTTGCCCTCGGTCCCTGTGGTCGGATCACATCTCAGGGGATTTGCGGGTGGCCTGGGCAAGGGCTCTCGGCCAACGTGTTGACCCCCCTCCCACCCGAGAACGGCGGGACCCATCGGCCAGGCCCGGGGTTCCGAGGCGTCAGGTGTGCCAAATTCGGAGGGCTGGCATCGTTCGTTCATCTTGCTCCTTTGGCACACGCATGGCTTCTCCGTTCTCTTTTCTGGGAAGACAGTGTTGTTTCAGGGGGCGTGCTGCGGGGGGCGGGGGCCGGGGTTGGGTGGTGGTGGGAGCAGGTGCTGTGCTGGGATGAGGCCCTTTATCCTCATATCTTCCTGTGGGAATGGGAGTCGGGGAGCTCTGTGGCCTTGCTGCCTTTAGTGGCTTCCTCTGCGCAGGGGCCTAGTGGCTTCTGCCTTTTGTCAGGCGTTACGGGTTTGGGCTTCGCTTTGGTGGCCTTGGCCTTTGCCTTGGCCTGGGCCTTGGCCTTGCCCTTGGCGTTGCCCTTGCCCTTGCCTTGGCCTTGGGCTGGGCCTTGCCTTGCCCTTGAATTTGAACTTGACCTTGACCTTGACCTGACTTGAACTTGACTTTGAACTTAACCTTAACCTTGAACTTGACCTGAACTTGACCTTGACTTGAAGTTGACCTTGACCTTGAACTTGAACTTGACCTTGAACTTGACACTTGACCTTGAACTTGAACCTGAACTTGAACTTGACCTTTACCATGAACTTGACACTTGACCTTGAACTTCAACTTGACCTTGAACTTGAACTTGACCTTGACCTTGACCAACAACGGGAGACCTCGAGATTTGCTCAGAGCACCGGAGGTCCAGAAGCAGGGCCCTGTATCTCCCCTTCCCTTTGTGATCATTGCAAAGACATTCCTAGCTGATAGCGGGAGTGCCCCTGAAGAAGCAAGCAGTGGGAGTGTGTTTGACACGACTGTGTGCCTTCCTGGCCTCATCTCCACAAGGGGCCTTTCCTCTCGAAGTAGGCCCCATGTCCCCTTGGGGAGGGTGTCATGCCTCTTTTCTCCTCACTGCCAAAGGGTGGAGCCAAGCTCGCTCTGTCAGAGGTACAAAAACAGCAATTGAATGGATTTTCAAGCTCTTGCTAGGCTGCACCCTTTCAGGGCCCACTTTACTGAAACAGGTGCTCTGTGGCCCCTGGTTGGGTATGCAGGTTCACAAACAGGGTGAGATCCTGTCCAAGCCAAGAATTTTCCTGAAAGACCTAGGCTCACTAGAGCTCTCCTCCAGAGCAAAGGGGATAGAGGAGATGTATGGAGGAGTCTTTGCCTTTCCCTGTGAGTGTGGGGCTACTCCCTACAGCCCCAAGCTCAGAGATAACTGCCTCTAAGAAAGGAATGGCAAGAAGCGCTATTCTTGGAGGTTGGGACAGGGAGTTCGCAGCATGTGGGGAAAGAAAGACTTCTTCGGGGAAGAAGAGGCAACCACCGGGGGTGTGTTTGCAAGCCTCTATTTGGAAGGAACGGGTTTGCTTATACAACTCAAGACCTCCAGATCTGCTCAGAGGACTGAAGTTCCAGAGACAGGGCCATGTATCTCCCCTTCCCTTTGAGATCCTTGCAAAGACATTCCTAGCAGATCGTGGGAGTGCCCATGAAGAAGCAAGCAGCGGGAGTGTGCTTGACATCACTGGCTGCCTACCTGGGCTCAGCTCCTCAAGGGCCTTTCTCTCCTGGTAGGCCCTATGTCCCCTTTGGGAGAGGGTTGTGCCCTCTTCCCTCCACACTGCCAAAGGGTGGAGGTGGAGCAAACTCGTTCTCTCCGAGGTAAAAAAAAAAAAAAGACAAATTGGATGGATTTTTAAGCTCTTGCTATGCTGCACCCCTCCAGGACCCACTCGAGCAAAACAGGTGCCCTGTGGCCCCTAGGTCGGGTATGCAGGTTCACACACCGGGTGTGATCCCGTCAAAGCCAAGAATTTTTCTGACAGACCTAGGCTCACTAGAGCTCTCCTCCAGAGGAAAGGGGACAGAAAAGACGTGTGTGTGGAGGTGGCTCTGCCTTTCCAGGTCCCAATCTCAGGGATAACTGCCCCTAAGAAAGGACCTGCTGCTACTGCTGCTGCTAAGTTGCTTCAGTCGTGTTCGACTCTGTGCGACGCCATAGACGGTAGCCCACTAGGCTCCCCCGTCCCTGGGATTCTCCAGGCAAGAACAGTAAGTGGGTTGCCATTGCCTTCTCCAATGCATGAAAGTGAAAATGAAAGTGCAGTCGCTCAGTCGTGTCCGACCCTCAGCGACCCCACGGACTGCAGCCTACCAGGCTTCTCCGTCCATAGGATTTTCTGAAAGGAACTGCAAGAAGCGCTTTTCCAGGAGGCTGGGAAAGGGAGTTCGCAGGATGTGGGGAAAGAGAGCCTCCTTCGGGGAAGAATAGGCGGCCACTTGTTTTGTGTTGCAAACCTCTATTTGGAAGGAACAGGTTAGCTTATACAAAGGGAGACCTCCAGATCTGCTCAGAGGACCGAAGTTGCAGAGGCAGGTCGGTGTAATTTCCCTTCACTTTGCGATCCTTGCAAAGACATTCCTTGCTGATAGATGATTCAGCAAGGGCCTTTGAGACTGTTGTTTTCTTTCCTAGGTAAAAAGATTCCTTCAGTTCCTAATATAGATATCCTAGAAATTATCTGACATCCGTGAAAATCTGATATGTCCTGGTCAAATGCTGTCAGTTATAATTCCAGTTATCATATTAAAGCATTTCAAGTCGCAGCAGTGACCAGATTACATTGTCAATTTCTATTTAATCAGGTTTTAACCATGTCCTCTATGGTTTCACACTGATGCCTTTGCAGAAATACTGCTACTTCAAGATATATGGAATATACTTTTTTTAAGCTTACCGATAATTTGTTTGTTTGTTTGTTTGTCTTCTGGTAAGCTGGTACCAGATGGAATTTAGTCTCCTCTCTAGGTTAAGAGAACAAAGTTTTCTTAGAATGCAATTTTTGATAACAGACTATGAATTTCTTTACCTTTCATTGATTTATAATTGTTTTCATCATCTGTTTTTTTATTTCGGTAAAGTAAATAAGCCTTATTTAAGATTTTGGTACATGTTGGATGGACTAAGCTTTCCCCACTCTTGCAAGTTCCCTTAACCCTTCAGATTCTTCTCGTGGGACCAAGATCTCACTTTCCTCCAGAGGGACAATCCAAGCTTTTTATTAGTTGATCTGCCCCTGACATCAGAGTCCATTTGAGCACGAGTTGGCATATAATTTAGGCATGAAACTATGACTACATAAAGAAAAGGTGACTTTATGATTCAGGGATGGCCATGATATGCCTTGCACTTCAGAGAAAATGGGTTAAAATGATTTTTTTTTCTTCAAAACTGCACAGCCAGTTCTTTCAGCATATGCAATTGAAAACATCTAGTCATTAGGTCAGTTTTCATTCCAATCCCAAAGAAAGGCAATGACAAAGAATATTCAAGGTGCTGCACAATTGCACTCATCTCACACACTAGTAAAGTAATGCTCAAAATTCTCCAAGTTCACATGAACTGTGAACTTCCAAATGTTCAAGAGGGATTTAAAAAATGCAGAGAAACCAGAGATCAAACTGCCAACATCCACTGGATCATTGAAAAAGCAAGAGAGTTCCAGAAAAAAAGACATCTATTTCTGCTTTATTGACTATGCCAAAGCCTTTGACTGTGTGGATCACAATAAACTGGGAAAAATTCTGAAAGAGATGGGAATACCAGACCACCTGACCTGTCTCTTGAGAAACCTGTATGCAGGTCAGGAAGAAACAGTTCGAACTGGACATGGAACAACAGACTGGTTCTAAATAGGAAAAGGAATATGTCAAGGCTGTATATTGTCAGCCCTGCTTATTTAACTTATATGCAGAGTACATCATGAGAAACACTGGGCTGGAGGAAGCACACGCTGGAATCCAGATTGCTGGGAGAAATATCAATAATCTCAGATATGCAGATGACACCACCCTTATGGCAGAAAGTGAAGAAGAACTAAAGAGTCTCCTGATGAAAGTGAAAGAGGAGAGTGAAAAAGTTAGCTTAAAGCTCAGCATTCAGAAAACTAAAATCATTGCATCCAGTCTCATCACTTCATGGCAAATAGATGGGAAAACATTGGAAACAGCAGCAGACTATTTTTGGGGGCTTGGAAATCACTGCAGGTGATGGCTGCCTCCATGAACTTAAAACATATTTATGACTTGGAAGAAAAGTGATGACCAAAATAGACAGCATATTAAAAAGCCGAGACGTTGCTTTGCCAACAAAGATCCATCCAGTCAAGGCTATGGTTTTTCCATATGTCATGGATGGATATGAAAGATGTACTATAAAGAAAGTGACAGCTGAAAATTGGATGCTTTTGAACTGTGGTGTTGGAGAAGATGCTTGTAGGTCGCTTAGACTACAAGGAGACACAACCACTCCATCCTAAAGGAAATCAGGTCTGAATATACATTGGAAGGACTAATACTGAACCTGAAACTCCAATACTTTGGCCACTTGATGTGAAAAGCTGACTCACTTGGAAGTTGCTTTGATTTGCCTGTGAGTGTGGGAGCCCTCCCTGGGCAAAGGGCCTCAGGGGTCATTGCCACTGAATCACGACCTCCAAGCAAGCGCATTCCAGCTGTGTGACATTCAGGAAGCAGGAGACTGGGAAAACTATCTTCCTTAGAGGAAGGAAAGTCATCCACAGAGAGTGTGTTTTCAGGCCTCTCTTTGCAGCAAGTGTTTTGCTTCTCAGACATCAGAGCTGCAGGCTTGCTCTGAGGGCCTCAATTGCAGAGTCAGGGCTGTGTGTCTCACTGCACTTTCCAAGCATTGCAGACACATTCCTAGGTTGGAGCAGTGCTTCCCATGAGAAAGAAGCCTCGGGAGTGTGTCTGAGCGGGCTGAGTGCCATGCTAGGGTCACCTAGTCGAGGGCACCTTGCACATCCAATGGGCCCCAGGCGAGTAGCTATGGACCGGCCCTTCGGTTGAGATATCCCAAAGCAGGGAACAAAGCTAGCTCTGTCAGAAGGAGGAAAACAGCAATGGGATGGATTTTCAAGCAGTTGCTAAGTCACACCACGTTAGGGCTCCCCGGGAAAGAAATGCAAATTTTGGCCTCTAGGCCCAGTATCCAGATGTGTGCACAGGATATTTTCCCCACAGGATCCAAGAATGTTCCAGACAGACCTAAGCTCACTAGCTCTCTCCTGCAGAGGAAATGAAATATTGTTGCTGAACCACGAAAAGATGCTGGGATTCTTGGCTTATGGAGGAGAAGAATTCAATCCAGGGCCCAAGACGAGGCTTGATTGCTCAGAGCTTTTGTGCAATAGAGTTTTATTAAAGGATAAAGGAGATAGAGAAAGCTTCTGACAGAGACATCACAAGGGGCAGAAAGCGTACCCCCTTGCTAGTGTTAGTAATGGAGTTATATACTCTCCAATAAGTTATGACAACGAACAAAAGAATGTCTGGAGGTTGTAAAGACTCACTAGACCTACTCCCATAATTGACATTTTAAGATAACAGGATTAGCCAGAAGGTTTTTTCCAGAGACCGTCCTCAAGAAGGATGCATGATTGTTATATAATCCTAAGGAAAGTAGAGGGAAAAACAGTTTGTCCTTCCTTCCTCCTTGAGAATTCTAGACCCCTCTCTCCTTGGGGACCCTTGAACTTCTTATAAACCTGCCTTGGCAATGACTCTCTCAGAAACATGATTGAACAGCCGTTTGGAGCTTCCTTTGACTTTCCCTGGGAGGGAGGGAGCCCTCCCTGAGCACAGGGCCTCAGGGGCCATGGCCAATGAAAAATAATCTCCCAGCAAGTGCTTTTCAGCCCTGTGTGACTCTCAGCCCACAGGAGGCTGAGAAAACTCTCTTCCTTGGAGGAAGGAAAGGCAGCCCAAGAGTGTGTTTTCAGGCCTGTATCTTGCAGCAAGTGTTTGGCTTGTTAGACAGAAGACCTGCAGGCCTGTTCCAACAGACTCAATTCCAGAATCAGGGCCTTGTGTCTCCCTGCAGTTTCCTGGCCTTGCAAACACATTCCTAAGTGAGAGCAGCCCTGCCCATGGGGAAGCAGGCTGCGGGAGTGTGTCTGAGGGGGCCAGGTGTCATGCTGGGGTCACCTGGTCGAGGGCACCTTGCACCTCCAATGGACCCCAGGCAAGGAGTTGCAGGCCACCACCTTGCTTCTGAAATCCCAAAATGGGGAGCAAAGCTCGCTCTGTCAGAGGGAAGAAAACAGCAACAGGATGGATTTTCAAGCAGTTGCTAGGCTGTACTGCGTTAGGGCTCCAAGGAAGGAAAATGCGAATTTTAGCCCCTACGACTGGTATCCAGGTGGGCTCCCAGGATGATTTCCCCGCAGGATCCAAGAACGTTCCAGACAGACCTGGGCTCACTAGCTCCCTCCTGCAGAGGAAACATGAGAGAACAGCTGTTTGGAGGTTGCTTTGACTTCCCCTGGGAGGGTAGGATCCCTCCCTGGGTGCAGGGCCTCAGGGGCCATTGCCGCTGAGAAATGCCCTCTAAGCCAGACCTTTGCAGCCTTGTATGACTCAGCACGGAGGAGACTGGAAAAGCTCTCTTCCTTGGAGGAAGGAAAGGCAGCCCCAGAGAGTGTGTTTTCACACCTGTATCTTGCAGCAAGTGTTTGGCGTCTCAGACGTCAGACCTCCAGGCCTGCTCCAACGGCCTCAGTTCCAGAGTCAGGGCCGTGTGTCTCCCTGCATTTTCTGAGCCTTGGGAACACATTCCTAGGTCAGAACAGTCCTGCCCATGGGGAAGGAGGCTGCGGGAGTGTGTCTGAGGGGGTCGGGTGCCATGCTGGGGTCCAATAGACCCGGTACCTCCAATAGACCCCAGGACAACAGCGGTGGGGCTCCCCCTGGCTTCCGAAATGCCAAAGCGAGAAGCAAAGCTAGCTCTATCAGAAGGAAGAAAAGAGCAATCGGATGGATGTTCAGGCTGTTGCTGGGCCGCACCACTTCAGGGTCCCCCCCGAGAGGAACAGGCGCCCTGTGGCCCCTAGGTCCGATATGCAGGTTAACACACAGGGTGTGTCCCCATAGGAGCCAAGAATTTTCCTGACAGACCTAGGCTCACTAGAGCTCTCCTACAGGGCAAAAGGGGTAGAACAGACTGTGGATGTGACTCTGCCTTTCCCAGCGAGCATGGGGCCCTCCCTATGGCCCCGGGCTCCAGGGAAAATTGTCCCTGAAAAATGACCTCCAAGAAGCGCTTTTCCAGCAGGCTGGGATGCAGAGTTCACAGGATGCGGGGAAAGTGATCGTCCTTCAGGGAAGAAGAGGCAGCCACCCAGTGTGTGTTTGCAAGCCTGTATTTGGAAGAAACTGGTTAGCTCCTTCAAGGGGAGACCTCCAGGTCTGCTCAGAGGACCGAAATTCCAGAGGCAGCACCATGCATCTCCCCTGTCCTTTCTGAGCCTTGGAAAGACATTCCTAGCTTATAGCGGTATTGCTCATGAAGAAGCAGGATGCAGGAATGTGTCAGACATGACTGGGTGCCTTCCTGGGTTCAGCTCCGTGAGGGGCCTTTCCACTCAAAGTAGGTCCCATGCCTCCTTGGGGAGGAAGTGGGGCCCGCTTGCCTCCAAATTGCCAAAGGCTGGAACAAAGCTAGTTCTATCAGAGGTAAGAAAAGAGCAATTGGATGGATGTGGAAGCTGTTGCTGGGCCGCACTGCTTCAGGCCCCCCACCCCTCCGCCCCGAGAGAAACAGGCGCCCTGTGGCCCCTAGGTCCTGGATGCAGTTTCACACATAGAATGTGTCCCCATAGGAGCCAAGAATTTTCCTGACAGACCTAGGCTCACTAGAGCTCTCCTACAGAGCAAAGGGGATGGGACAGATGTGTGGCTGTGGCTCTGCCTTTCCCTGGGAGTGTGGAGCCGCTCCCTATGGCCCCGGGCTCCAGGGGAAGTTGCCCCTGAATAATGACCTCCAAGAAGCGCTTTTCCAACTGGCTGAGACGTGGAGTTCTCAGGATGCAGGGAAAGCGAGTGTCCTTCGGGGAAGCAAAGGCAGTCACCTGTTATCATGACTTACTAGAATAGTAGGTACCTTCTCCGGTTGGGCAGAGGCCTTCCCTACCTGATCTGAAAAAGAAAATGAAGTAGCTCGCTGATTTGAGAAATAATTCCCAGACTTGGGTTTCCAACCAGTATAGAATCCGACAATGGCCCTGTCTTTGTAGCCACGTTAATTAACAGGTATGTGAAGCTCTAAATATCAGTGGAAATTACATACAGCATATAGGCCTCAGGGGAAATGGGCCTCATCTCGCCTGGAGGGGAGAACCTCCTGGATTTTACCCAGTTGCGGCAGGTGCTCTCGAGTTACGACGGGGACCTCAGGGACCCGCTCTGGTGGCCTCAGGAAAGGCCAGTCCCCATGCGAGTTACCAGGGGGCCTCTAGGGATTCCTATCCCATCGATGCCGGTGCCTAAGACCTTGTGTGGAGTCGGGGCCAGACCCTGAGGATGCCTCTCCAGTGCTGACATGAGTCTTTCCGTACTTCTGGAGTCTCGCCACGGGATTCAGTCCTCATCTCATGTGGGGGCATGCACCTGCCATTTCCTCACGAGCTGTAGCAGCAGTGTCACGCTTTCTGACGTGTGGATCAAGGGATCTGTCGCTTTCCATTGAGGCTTTCACACGAGGCTTTCCAACAGGGCTGTCCCACGTGCCACGGTGGTGTGAGTCGATCCTCGGCGTGAAAGTCGAGGCAGTGCAGGGAAAACAGGTTCTTCTGGAATGGACTTAGACATCTGGGGGACTCTTGGGAATGCTGGCAAGGCCCTGGAGTCCTCTCGCCTTTCCTGTGGAGAGCTCCTCCTCTTGAGATGCGACGGGAACACGGGGAATTCTTTCCCAACCACGCAGGGAAAGGATCCCTCCTCTCGAGCTAGGAGGCGGAAACGGGGCTCCTCTGGATGTGGGCGGGACTCTCGTGCTTCCTCTCGAGTGGAGACGGGTATGTCGGGGAACTTCTTGAGTTGCAGCAAGGGTGTGAAGGACCCTTTGGAAGTTCCAGAGGTTAGGTGTGATTAGCCTCGAGACGCCTCAGCGGAAATGGGCCTCATCTCGCCTGGAGGGGAGAACCTCCTGGATTTTCTCGAGTTGCGGCAGGTGCTCTCGACTTACGACGGGGACCTCAGGGACCCGCTCTGGTGGCCTCAGGAAAGGCCAGTCCCCATGCGAGTTGCTCGGGGCCTCTCGGGATTCCTCTCCCGTCGATGCCGGGGCCTAAGACCTTGTGTGGAGTCGGTGCCGGAACCTGAGGATTCCTCTCCAGTGCTGACATGGATCTTGGGGTACTTCTGGAGTCTCCCCAGGGGAGTCAGTCCTCGTCTCGAGTGGGGCATGCACGTGCGCTTTCCTCCCGAGCTGTAGCAGCAGTGTCACGCTTCCCTTCGCGTGGATCAAGGGATCTGTGGCTTTCCCTCGAGGCTTTCCCACGAGGCTTTCCCACGAGGCTTTCCCACAGGGCTGTCCCACGTGCCACCGTGGTGTGAGTCGATCCTCGGCTTGAAAGTCGAGGCAGTGCAGGGAAAACAGGTTTCCCTGGAATGGACTGAGACATCTGGGGGACTCTGGGAATGGTGGCACGACCCTGGAGTTCCTCTCGCCTTTCCTGTGGAGAGCGCCTCCTCTTGAGATGCGACGGGAACGCCGGGAAATTCTTTCCCGACCACGCAGGGAAAGGATCCCTCCTCTCGAGCTAGGAGGCGGAAACGGGGCTCCTCTGGATGTGGGCGGGACTCTCGTGCTTCCTCTCGAGTGGAGACGGGTATGTCGGGGAACTTCTTGAGTTGCAGCAAGGGTGTGAAGGACCCTTTGGAAGTTCCAGAGGTTAGGTGTGATTAGCCTCGAGACGCCTCAGCGGAAATGGGCCTCATCTCGCCTGGAGGGGAGAACCTCCTGGATTTTCTCGAGTTGCGGCAGGTGCTCTCGACTTACGACGGGGACCTCAGGGACCCGCTCTGGTGGCCTCAGGAAAGGCCAGTCCCCATGCGAGTTGCTCGGGGGCCTCTCGGGATTCCTCTCCCGTCGATGCCGGGCCTAAGACCTTGTGTGGAGTCGGTGCCGGAACCTGAGGATTCCTCTCCAGTGCTGACATGGATCTTGGGGTACTTCTGGAGTCTCCCCAGGGGAGTCAGTCCTCGTCTCGAGTGGGGGCATGCACGTGCGCTTTCCTCCCGAGCTGTAGCAGCAGTGTCACGCTTCCCTTCGCGTGGATCAAGGGATCTGTGGCTTTCCCTCGAGGCTTTCCCACGAGGCTTTCCCACGAGGCTTTCCCACAGGGCTGTCCCACGTGCCACCGTGGTGTGAGTCGATCCTCGGCTTGAAAGTCGAGGCAGTGCAGGGAAAACAGGTTTCCCTGGAATGGACTGAGACATCTGGGGGACTCTGGGAATGGTGGCACGACCCTGGAGTTCCTCTCGCCTTTCCTGTGGAGAGCGCCTCCTCTTGAGATGCGACGGGAACGCCGGGAATTCTTTCCCGACCACGCAGGGAAAGGATCCCTCCTCTCGAGCTAGGAGGCGGAAACGGGGCTCCTCTGGATGTGGGCGGGACTCTCGTGCTTCCTCTCGAGTGGAGACGGGTATGTCGGGGAACTTCTTGAGTTGCAGCAAGGGTGTGAAGGACCCTTTGGAAGTTCCAGAGGTTAGGTGTGATTAGCCTCGAGACGCCTCAGCGGAAATGGGCCTCATCTCGCCTGGAGGGGAGAACCTCCTGGATTTTCTCGAGTTGCGGCAGGTGCTCTCGACTTACGACGGGGACCTCAGGGACCCGCTCTGGTGGCCTCAGGAAAGGCCAGTCCCCATGCGAGTTGCTCGGGGCCTCTCGGGATTCCTCTCCCGTCGATGCCGGGCCTAAGACCTTGTGTGGAGTCGGTGCCGGAACCTGAGGATTCCTCTCCAGTGCTGACATGGATCTTGGGGTACTTCTGGAGTCTCCCCAGGGGAGTCAGTCCTCGTCTCGAGTGGGGGCATGCACGTGCGCTTTCCTCCCGAGCTGTAGCAGCAGTGTCACGCTTCCCTTCGCGTGGATCAAGGGATCTGTGGCTTTCCCTCGAGGCTTTCCCACGAGGCTTTCCCACGAGGCTTTCCCACAGGGCTGTCCCACGTGCCACCGTGGTGTGAGTCGATCCTCGGCTTGAAAGTCGAGGCAGTGCAGGGAAAACAGGTTTCCCTGGAATGGACTGAGACATCTGGGGGACTCTGGGAATGGTGGCACGACCCTGGAGTTCCTCTCGCCTTTCCTGTGGAGAGCGCCTCCTCTTGAGATGCGACGGGAACGCCGGGAATTCTTTCCCGACCACGCAGGGAAAGGATCCCTCCTCTCGAGCTAGGAGGCGGAAACGGGGCTCCTCTGGATGTGGGCGGGACTCTCGTGCTTCCTCTCGAGTGGAGACGGGTATGTCGGGGAACTTCTTGAGTTGCAGCAAGGGTGTGAAGGACCCTTTGGAAGTTCCAGAGGTTAGGTGTGATTAGCCTCGAGACGCCTCAGCGGAAATGGGCCTCATCTCGCCTGGAGGGGAGAACCTCCTGGATTTTCTCGAGTTGCGGCAGGTGCTCTCGACTTACGACGGGGAACTCAGGGACCCGCTCTGGTGGCCTCAGGAAAGGCCAGTCCCCATGCGAGTTGCTCGGGGCCTCTCGGGATTCCTCTCCCGTCGATGCCGGGGCCTAAGACTTGTGTGGAGTCGGTGCCGGAACCTGAGGATTCCTCTCCAGTGCTGACATGGATCTTGGGTACTTCTGGAGTCTCCCCAGGGGAGTCAGTCCTCGTCTCGAGTGGGGGCATGCACGTGCGCTTTCCTCCCGAGCTGTAGCAGCAGTGTCACGCTTCCCTTCGCGTGGATCAAGGGATCTGTGGCTTTCCCTCGAGGCTTTCCCACGAGGCTTTCCCACGAGGCTTTCCCACAGGGCTGTCCCACGTGCCACCGTGGTGTGAGTCGATCCTCGGCTTGAAAGTCGAGGCAGTGCAGGGAAAACAGGTTTCCCTGGAATGGACTGAGACATCTGGGGGACTCTGGGAATGGTGGCACGACCCTGGAGTTCCTCTCGCCTTTCCTGTGGAGAGCGCCTCCTCTTGAGATGCGACGGGAACGCCGGGAATTCTTTCCCGACCACGCAGGGAAAGGATCCCTCCTCTCGAGCTAGGAGGCGGAAACGGGGCTCCTCTGGATGTGGGCGGGACTCTCGTGCTTCCTCTCGAGTGGAGACGGGTATGTCGGGGAACTTCTTGAGTTGCAGCAAGGGTGTGAAGGACCCTTTGGAAGTTCCAGAGTTAGGTGTGATTAGCCTCGAGACGCCTCAGCGGAAATGGGCCTCATCTCGCCTGGAGGGGAGAACCTCCTGGATTTTCTCGAGTTGCGGCAGGTGCTCTCGACTTACGACGGGGACTCAGGGACCCGCTCTGGTGGCCTCAGGAAAGGCCAGTCCCCATGCGAGTTGCTCGGGGCCTCTCGGGATTCCTCTCCCGTCGATGCCGGGGCCTAAGACCTTGTGTGGAGTCCGGTGCCGGAACCTGAGGATTCCTCTCCAGTGCTGACATGGATCTTGGGGTACTTCTGGAGTCTCCCCAGGGGAGTCAGTCCTCGTCTCGAGTGGGGGCATGCACGTGCGCTTTCCTCCCGAGCTGTAGCAGCAGTGTCACGCTTCCCTTCGCGTGGATCAAGGGATCTGTGGCTTTCCCTCGAGGCTTTCCCACGAGGCTTTCCCACGAGGCTTTCCCACAGGGCTGTCCCACGTGCCACCGTGGTGTGAGTCGATCCTCGGCTTGAAAGTCGAGGCAGTGCAGGGAAAACAGTTTCCCTGGAATGGACTGAGACATCTGGGGGACTCTGGGAATGGTGGCACGACCCTGGAGTTCCTCTCGCCTTTCCTGTGGAGAGCGCTCCTCTTGAGATGCGACGGGAACGCCGGGAATTCTTTCCCGACACGCAGGGAAAGGATCCCTCCTCTCGAGCTAGGAGGCGGAACGGGGCTCCTCTGGATGTGGCGGGACTCTCGTGCTTCCTCTCGAGTGGAGACGGGTATGTCGGGGAACTTCTTGAGTTGCAGCAAGGTGTGAAGGACCCTTTGGAAGTTCCAGAGGTTAGGTGTGATTAGCCTCGAGACGCCTCAGCGGAAATGGGCCTCATCTCGCCTGGAGGGGAGAACCTCCTGGATTTTCTCGAGTTGCGGCAGGTGCTCTCGACTTACGACGGGGACCTCAGGGACCCGCTCTGGTGCCTCAGGAAAGGCCAGTCCCCATGCGAGTTGCCTCGGGGCCTCTCGGGATTCCTCTCCCGTCGATGCGGGGCCTAAGACCTTGTGTGGAGTCCGGTGCGGAACCTGAGGATTCCTCTCCAGTGCTGACATGGATCTTGGAGTACTTCTGGAGTCTCCCCAGGGGAGTCAGTCCTCGTCTCGAGTGGGGGCATGCACGTGCGCTTTCTCGCCGAGCTGTAGCAGCAGTGTCGCGCTTCCCTTCGCTGGATCAAGGGATCTGTGGCTTTCCCTCGAGGCTTTCCGCGAGCTTTCCCACGAGGCTTTCCAACAGGGCTGTCCCACGTGCCCCCGTGGTGTGAATCGATCCTCGGCTTGAAAGTCGAGGCAGGCAGGGAAAACAGGTTTCCCTGGAATGGACTGAGACATCTGGGGCTCTGGGAATGGTGGCACGACCCTGGAGTTCCTCTCGCCT
>NW_017212818.1:0-16206 GCF_001704415.2 Capra hircus | reverse complement strand
TGTCACGTGGTACCATGGTGAGAGTAGATCTTCGGCTTGAAAGTCGAGGCAGTTCTGGGAAAACAGGTTTCCCTGGAATGGACTGAGACATTTGGGGGACTCTGGAATGGTTTCACGACCCTGCAGTTCCTCGCCTTTCCTGTGAAGAGCACCTCCTCTTGAGATGCGACGGGAACCGGGAATTCTTTCCCGACCACGAGGGAATGGATCCCTCCTCTCGAGCTAAAAGCGGAAACGGGGCTCCTCTGGATGTGGGCGGGATTCTCGTGCTTCTTCTGGAGTGGAGACGGGAATATCACGGAACTTCTTGAGTTGCAGAACTGGTGTGAAGGACCCTTTGGAAGTTCCAGAGGTTAGGTGTGATTAGCCTCGAGACGCCTCAGCGGAAATGGGCCTCATCTCGCCTGGAGGGGAGAACCTCCTGGATTTTCTCGAGTTCCAGCAAGTGCGCTCGAATTACGACGGGGACCTCAGGGACCGCTCTGGTGGCCTCAGGAAAGCCCAGTCCCCATGCAAGTTGCTCGGGGCCTCTCGGCATTCCGCTCCCATGGAAGCCGGGTCTAAGACCTTGTGAGAAGTTGGTGGAACCTGAGGATTCCTCTCCGTGCTGACATGGATCTTGGGGTACTTCTGGAGTCTCCCCAGGGGAGTCAGTACTAGTCTCCAGTGTGGGCATGCACGTGCGGTTTCCTCCCGAGCTGTAACAGCATCCTTTCGCTACGCGTCGTGTGGATCAAGGGATCAGTGGCTTTCCCTCGAGGCTTTAACACGAGGCTTTCCCACGTGGCATTCCCACAGGGATGTCCCACGTGCCACCGTGGTATGTATCGATGCTCGCCTTGAAAGTCCAGGCAGTGCAGGAAAAACAGGTTTCCCTGGAATGGACTGAGACATCTGGTGTACTCTAGGAATTGTTGCACGACCATGGAGTTCCTCTCGCCTTTCATGTGGAGAGGGCCTCCTCTTGAGATGCGACTGGAACTCCAGAATTCTTTCGCGAACACGCAGAGAAAGGATCGACCTCTCGAGCTATAAGGCGGAAACGGAGCTCTTCTGGATGTGGGCGGGACTCCCGTGCTTCCCTCTCGAGTGGAGACGGGTATGTCGGGGAACTTCTTGAGTTGCAGCAAGGGTGTGAAGGACCCTTTGGACGTTCCAGAGGTTAGGTGTGATTAGCCTCGAGACGCCTCAGCGGAAATGGGCCTCAACTCGCCTGGAGGGGAGAACCTCCTGGATTTTCTCGAGTTGCGGCAGGTGCTCTGGACTTACGACGGGGACCTCAGGGACCCGCTCCGGTGGCCTCAGGAAGGCCAGTCCCCATGCTAGTTGCTCGGGGGCCTCTCGGGATACCCCTCCCGACGATGCCGCGGCCTAAGACTTTGTGTGGATTCTGTTCCAGAATCTGAGGATTCCTCTCCAGTGCTGACATGGATCTTGGGGTACTTCTGGACGCTCCCCAGGGGAGTCAGTCCTCGTCTCGAGTGGGGGCATGCACGTGCGCTTTCCTCCCGAGGTGTAGCAGCAGTGTCACGCTTCCCTTCGCGTGTATCAAGGGATCTGTGGCTTTCCCTCGAGGCTTTCCCTCGATGCGTTCCCACTAGGCTTTCCCACCAGGCTTTCCCCCGAGGCTTTCCCACAGGGCTGTCCCACGTGCCACCGTGGTGTGAGTCGATCCTCGACTTAAAAGTGGAGGCAGTGCAGGGAAAACAGGTTTCCCTGGAATGGACTGAGACATCTGGGGGACTCGGGAAATGGTGGCACGACCCTGGAGTTCCTCTCGCCTTCCCTGTGGAGAGCGCCTCCTCTTGAGATGCGACGGAAACGCCGGGAATTCTTTCCCGACCACGCAGGGAAAGGATCCCTCCTCTGGAGCTAGGAGGCGGAAACGGGGCTCCTCTGGATTTGTGCAGGACTCTCGGCTTACTCTCGAGTGTAGACGGGTTGTTCGGGGAATTTCTTGAGTTGCAGCAAGGGTGTGAAGGACCCTTTGGAAGATCTAGAGGTTAGGTGTGATTATCCTCGAAACGACTCAGCGGAAATGGGCCTCATCTCGCCTGGAGGGGAGAACCTCCTGAATTTAGCCGAGTTGCGGCAGGTGCTCTCGAGTTACGACGGGGACCTCAGGGACCCGCTCTGGTGGCCTCAGGAAAGGCCAGTCCCCATGCAAGTTGCTCGGGGCCTCTTGGGATTACCCTCTCGTCGATGCCGGGGCTTAAGACCTTGTGTGGAGTAGGTGCCGGAACCTGAGGAGCCCTTTCCAGTGCTGACATGGATCTTGGGGTACTTTTCAAGTCTCCCCAGGGGAGTCAGTCCTCGTCTCGAGTGGGGCAGGCACGTGCGCTTTCCTCTCGAGCTGTAGCAGCAGTGTCACGCTTCACTCCGGGTGGATCAAGGGATCTGTGGCTTTCCCTCGAGGCTTTCCCACGAGGCTTTCCCACAGGGCTGTCTCACGTGCCTCCGTGGTGTGAGTCGTTCCTCGGCTTGAATGTGGAGGCAGTGCAGGGAAAACAGGTTTCCCTGGAATGGACTGAGACATCTGGGGGACTCTGGGAATGGTGGCACGACCCCGGAGATCCTCTCGCCTTTCCTGTGGAGAGCCCCTCCTCTTGAGATGCGACGGGAACACCAGGAATTCTTTCACGACCACGCAGGGAAAGATCCCTCCTCTCGAGCTATGAGGCGGAAGCGGAGCTCCTCTGCATGTAGGCGGGACTCTCGTGCTTCCTCTCGAGTGGAGACGGGTATGTCGGGGAATTTCTTGAGTTGTAACAAAGGTGTGAAGGACCTTTTGGAAGTTCCAGAGGTTAGGTGTGATTAGTCTCGAGACGCCTCAGCGGAAATGGGCCTCATCTCGCCTGGAGGGGAGAACCTCCTGGATTTTCTCGGGTTGGGGCAGGTGCTCCCGACTTACGATGGGGACCTCAGGGACCCGCTCTGGTGGCCTCAGGAAAGGCCAGTCCCCATGCGAGTTGCTCGGGGGCCTCTCGGGATTCCTCTCCCGTCAATATCGGGGCCTAAGATCTTGTGCGGTTTCGGTGCCTGAACCTGAGGATTCCTCTCCAGTGCTGACAGGGATCTTGGGATAATACTGGATTCTCCCCAGGGGAGTCAGTCCTCGTCTCGAGAGGGGGCATGCACGTGCACTTTCCTCCCGAGCTGTTCCAGCAGTGTCACGCTTCCTTTCGCGTGGATCAAGGGATCTGTGGCTTTCCCTCGAGGCTTTCCCACGAGGCTTTCCCATGAGGCTTTCCCGCAGGGCTGTCCCACGTGCCACCGTGGTGTGAGTCGATCCTCAGATTGAAAGTAGAGGCAGTGCACGGAAAACACGTTTCCCTGGAATGGACTGATACATCTGGGGGACTCTGGGAATGGTGGCAAGACCCTGGAGTTCCTGTCGCCTTTTCTCTGGAGAGCGCCTCCTCTTGAAATGCGACAGGAACGCCGGGAATTCTTTCCCGACCACGCAGGGAAAGGATCCCTCCTCTCGA
The DNA here is from genome assembly GCF_001704415.2 of Capra hircus. Taxonomy (NCBI): domain Eukaryota; kingdom Metazoa; phylum Chordata; class Mammalia; order Artiodactyla; family Bovidae; genus Capra; species Capra hircus. The sequence goes on along the minus strand of NW_017212818.1, from coordinate 12,718 downwards.
GCTAGGAGGCGGACACGGGGCTCCTCTGGATGTGGGCGGGACTCTCGTGCTTCCTCTCGAGTGGAGACGGGTATGTCGGGGAACGTCTTGATTTGCAGCAAGGGTGTGAAGGAACGTTTGGAAGTTCTAGAGGTTAGGTGTGATTAGCCTCGAGACGCCTCAGCAGAAATGGGCCTCATCTCGCCTGGAGAGGAGAACCTCCTGATTTTTCTCGAGTTGCGGCAGGTGCTCTCGACTTACGACGGGGACCTCTGGGACCCGCTCTGATGGCCTCAGGAAAGGCCAGTCCCCATGCGAGTTGCTCGGGGCCTCTCGGGATACCTCTCCCGTCGATGCCGGGGTCTAAGACCTTGTGTGGAGTCGGTTCGGGAACTAAGGATTCCTCTCCAGTGCTGACATGGAACTTGGGGTACTTCTGGAGTCTCCCCAGGGAAGTCAGTCCCCGTCTCGAGTGGGGGCATGCACGTGCGCTTTCCTCCCGAGCTGTAGCAGCAGTGTCACGCTTCCCTTCGTATGGATCAAGGGATCTGTGGCTTTCCCTAAAGGCTTTCCCACGAGGCATTCCCAAGAGGCTTTCCCACGAGGCTTTCCCACAGGGCTGTCCCACGTGCCAACGTGGTGTGAGTCGATCCTCGTCTTGAATGTCGACGCAGTGCAGGGAAAACAGGTTACCCTGGAATGGACGGAGACATCTGGGAGACTCTGGGAATGGTGGCACGACCCTGGAGTTACTCTCGCCTTTCCTGTGGAGAGCGCCTCCTCTTGAGATGCGACGGGAACGCCGAGTTTTTTTTCCCAAGCACCCAGGGAAAGGTTCCCTCCTCTCGAGCTAGGAGGCGGAAATGGGGCCCCTCTGGATGTGGGCGGGACTCTCGTGCTTCCTCTCGAGTGGAGACGGGTATGTCTGGGAACTTCTTGAGTTGCAGCAAGGGTGTGAAGGACCCTTTGGAAGTTCCAGAGGTAAGGTGTGATTAGCCTCGAGATACCTCAGCGGAAATGGGATTCAGCTCGCCTGAAGGGGAGAACCTCCTGGATTATCTCGAGTTGCCGCAGGTGCACTCGACTTACGACGGGGACCACAGGGACCCGCTGTGGTGGCCTCAGGAAGGGCCAGTCCCCATGCGAGTTGCTCTGGGACCTCTCGGGATTCCTCTCCCGTAGATGCCGGGGCCTAAGACCTTGTGTGGAGTCGGTGCCGGAACCTGAGGATTCCTCTCCAAGGCTGACATGGATCTTGGGGTACTTCTGGAGTCTCCCCAGGGGAGTCAGTCCTCGTCTCGAGTGGGGCGATGCACCTGCGCTTTCCTCCCCAGCTGTAGCAGCAATGTCACGCTTCTCTTCTCGTGGATCAAGGGATCTGTGGCTTTCCCTGGAGGCTTTCCCACGAGTCTTTCCCACAGGTCTCTCCCACGTGCCACTGTGGTGTGAGTCGATCCTCGCCTTGAAAGTCGAGGCAGTGCAGGGAATACAGGTTTCCCTGGAATGGACTGAGACATCTGGGGGACTCTGGGAATGGTGGCACGACCCTGGAGTTCCTCTCGCCTTTACTCTGGAGAGCGCCTCCACTTGAGATGCGACGGGAATGCCGCGAAATCTTTCCCGACCACGCAGGGAAAGGATCAAACCTCTCGAGCTAAGACGTGGAAACGGGGCTCCTCTGGATGTGGGCGGGACTCTCGTGCTTCCTCTCGAGTGGAGACGTGTATGTCGGAGAACTTCTTGAGTTGCAGCAAGGGTGTGAAGGACCCTTTGGAAGTTCCAGATGTTAGATGTGATTAGACTCGAGACGCATCTTCGAAAAAGGGCCTCATCTCGCCCGGAGGGGAGAATCTCCTGGATATTCTCGAGTTGCGGCAGGTGCTCTCAACTTACGACGGGGACCTCAGGGACCCGCTGTGGTGGACTCAGTAAAGGGCAGTCCCCATGCGAGTTGCTTGCGGGCCTGTCGGGATTCCTCTCCCGTCGATGCCGGGGCCTAAGATCTTGTGTGAGTCGGTGATGGAACCTGAGGATTCCTCTCCAGTGCTGACATGGATCTTGGGTACTTCTGGCGTCTCCCAGTGCAATCAGTCCTCTACTCGAGTGGGGGCATGCACGTGCGCTTTCCTCCCGAGCTGTAGCAGCAGTGTCACCCTTCCCTTCGCGTGGATCAAGGGATCATGGGCTTTCCCTCGAGGCTTTCCCACGAGGCTTTCCCACGAGGCTTTCCCACAGGGCTGTCCCACGTGCCACCGTGGTGTGAGTCGAACCTCGGCTTGAAAGTCGAGGCAGTGCAGGGAAAACAGGTTTCCCTGGAATGGAATGAGATATCCAGGGGACTCTGGGAATGGTGGCACGACCCTGGAGTTCCTCTCGCCTTTCCTGTGGAGAGCACCTCCTCTGGAAATGCGACGGGAACATCGGGAATTCTATGCAGACACTCAGGGAAAGGATCCCTCCTCTCGAGCTAGGAGGCGGAAACGGGGCTCCTCTGGATGTGGGCGGGACTCTCGTGCTTCCTCTGGAGTGGAGACGGGTATGTCGGGGAACTTCTTGAGTTGCAGCAAGGGTGTGAATGACCCTTTGAAAGTTCCAGAGGTCAGGTGTGATTAGGCTCCAGATACCTCAGCGGAAATAGGACTCAGCTCGCCTGGAGGGGAGAACCTCCTGGATTTTCTCGAGTTTCGGCAGGTGCTCTCGACTTATGACGGTGACCTCAGGCACCCGCACTGCTGGCCTCAGGAAAGGCCAGTCCCCATGCGAGTTGCACAGGGACCTCTCGGGATTCCTCTCCCGTCGATGCTGAGGCCTAAGACCTTGTGTGGAGTCAGTGCCGGAACGTGAGGATTCCTCTCCAGTGCTGATATGGATCTTGGGGTACTTCTGGAGTCTCCCCAGGGGAGTCAGTCCTCGTCTCCAATGGGGGAATGCACGTGCGCTTTCCTCCCGAGCTATAGCAGCAGTGTCGTGCTTCCCTTCGTATGGATCAAGGGATCAGTGGCTTTCCCTCCAGGCTTTACCACGAAGTTTTTCCACGAGGCTTTCCCACAGGGCTGTCCCACAGGTCTGTCCCATGTGCCACCGTGGTGTGAGTCGATCCTCGGCGTGAAAGTCGAGGCAGTGTAGGGAAAACAGGTTTCCCTGGAATGGACTGAGACATCTGGGGTTCTCTGGGAATGGTGGCACGACCCTGGAGTTCCTCTCGCCTTTCCTGTGGAGAGTGCCTCCTCTTGAGATGCGACGGGAACGCCGGGAATTCTTACCCGACCACGCAGGGAAAGGATCCCTTGTCTGGAGCCAGGAGGCAGAAACGGGGCTCCTCTGGATGTGGGCGGGACTCTCGTGCTTCTTCTTGTGTGGAGACCGGTATGTCGGGGAACTTCTTGAGTTGCAGCAAGGGTGTGAAGAACCGTTTGGAAGTTCCAGAGGTTAGGTGTGATTAGCCTCGAGATGCCTCAGCGCAAATGGGCCTCATCTCGACTGGAGGGGAGAAACTCGTGGATTTTCGCGAGTTGCGACAGGTGCTCTCGACTTACGACGGGGACCTTAGGGACCCGCTCTTGTGGTCTCAGGAAAGGCCAGTCCCCATGCGAGTTGCTCGACGGCCTCTCGGGATTCCACTTCCGACGATGTCGGGGCCTAAGACCTTTTGTGGATTCGGTGCCGGAACCTGAGGATTCCTTTCCAGTGCTGACATGTACCTTGGGGTACTTCTGGAGACTCCCAAGGAGACTCAGTCCTCGTCTCGAGTGGGGGCATGCACGTGCGCTTTCCTGCCGAGTTGAAGCAACAGTGTCACGCTTCCCTTCGCATGGATCAAGGGATCTGTGTCTTTCCCTCGAGGCTTTCCCAAGAGGCTTTCCCACGATACTTTCCCACAAGGCTGTCCCACGTGCCACCGTGGTGTAAGTCGATCCTCGGCTTAAAGTCGAGGCAGTGCAGGGAAAACAGGTTTCCCTGGAATGGACTGAGACATCCAGGGGACTCTGGAAATGGTGGCACGACCCTGGAGTTCCTCTCGCCTTTCCTGTGGAGAGCACCACCTCTTGAGATGTGACCTGAACACCGGGAATTCTATCCCGACCACGCAGGGAAAGGATACCTCCTCTCGAGCTAGGAGGCGGAAAAGGGGCTCCTCTGGATGTGGGCGGGACTCTCGTGCTTCCTCTCGAGTGGAGACGGGTATGTCGGGGAACTTCTTGTGTTGCAGCAAGTGTGTGAAGGACCCTTTGGAAGTTCCAGAGGTAAGGTGTGATTAGCCTCGAGATACCTCAGCGGAAATGGGACTCAGCTCGCCTGGAAGGGAGAACCTCCTGGATTTTCTCGAGTTGCGGCAGGTGCTCTCGACTTACGACGGGGACCTCAGGGACCCGCTGTGGTGGCCTCAGGAAAGGCCAGTCCCCATGCGAGTTGCTCTGGAGCCTCTCGGGATTCCTCTCACGTCGATGCAGGGGCCTAAGACCTTGTGTGGAGTCAGTGCCGGAACCTGAGGATTCCTCTACAGTGCTGACATGGATCTTGGGGTACTTCTGGAGTCTCCCCAGGGGTGTCAGTCCTCGTCTCGAGTGGGGCCATGAACGTGCGCTTTCCTCCCGAGCTTTAGCAGCAGTGTCACGCTTCCCTTCGCGTGGATCAATGGTTCTGTGGCTTTCCCTCGAGGATTTCCCACGAGGCTTTCCCACAGGGCTGCCCCTCGTGCCACTGTGGTGTGAGTCGATCCTCGGCTTGAAAGTCGAGGCAGTGCAGGGAAAACAGGTTCCCTGGATAGGACTGAGACATCTGGGGGGCTCTGGGAATGGTGGCACGAACCTGGAGTTCCTCTCGCTTTTCCTCTGGAGAGCGCCTCCTCTTGAGATGCGACGGGAACGCCGCGAATTCTTTCCCGACCACGCAGGGAAAGGATCCCTCCTCTCGAGCTAGGAGGCGGAAACGGGGCTCCTCTGGATGTGGGTGGGACTCTCGTGCTTTCTCTCGAGTGAAGACTGTTATGTCGGCGAACTTCTTGAGTTGCAGATATGGTGTGAAGGACCCTTTGGAAGTTCCAGAGTTTAGGTGTGATTTGCCTCGAGACGCCTCAGCGGAAATGGGCCTCATCTCGCCTGGAAGGGAGAACCTCCTGGATTTTCTCGAGTTGCGGCAGGTGCTCTCGACTTACGACGGGGACCTCTGGGACCCGCTCTGGTGGCCTCAGGAAAGACCAGTCCCCATGCGAGTTGCTCGGTGGCCTCTCGGGTTTCCACTCCCGTCGAAGCCTGGGCCTAAGACCTTGTGTGGAGTTGGTGCCGGAACCTGAGGATTCCTCTTCAGTGCTGACATGGATCTTGGGGTACTTCTGGAGTCTCCCCAGGGGAGTCAGTCCTCGTCTCGAGAAGGGTCATGCACGTGCGCTTTCCTCCCGAGCTGTAGCAGCACTCTCACGCTTCCCTTCGCGTGGATCAAGGGATCTGTGGCTTTACCTCGAGGATTTCCCAAAGGGCTGTCCCACGTGCCACCGTGGTGTGAGTGGATCCTCGTCCTGAAAGTCGAGGCTGTGTAGGGAAAACAGGTTTCCCTGGAATGGACTGAGACATCAGGGGGACTCTGGGAATGGTGGCATGACCCTGGAGTTCCTCTCGCCTTTCCTGTGGAGAGCGCCTCCTCTTGAGATGCGACAGCAATGCCGGGAATTCTTTCCCGACCATGCAGGGAAAGGATCCCTCCTGAGCAAGAGGCGAAAACGGGGCTCCTCTGTATGTGGGCGGTACTTTCGTGCTTCCTCTCTAGTGGAGACGGGTATGTCGGGGAACTTCTTGAGATGCAGCAAGCGTGTGAAGTACCCTTTGGAAGTTCCAGAGGTTAGGTGTGATTAACCTCGAGAGGCCTCAGCGGAAATGGGCCTCATGTCGCCTGGAGGGGAGAACCTCTTGGATTTTCTCGAGTTGCGGCAGGTGCTCTCGACTTAAGACGGGGACCTCAGGGACGCGCTCTGGTGGCCTCAGGAAAGACCAGTCCCCATGCGAGTTGCTCGGGGGACGCTCGGGATTCCTCTTCCGTCGATGCCGGGGACTAAGACCTTGTGTGGAGTCGGTTGCGGAACCTGAGGATTCCTCTCCAGGGCTGACATGGATCTTGGGGTACTTCTGGAGTCTCCCCAGGGGAGTCAGTCCTCGTCTCGATTGGGGGCATGCACTTGCGCTTTCCTCCCGAGCTGTAGCAGCAGTGTCACGCTTCCCTTCCCGTGGATCAAGGGATCTGTGGCTTTCCCTCGAGGCTTTCCCACGAGGCTTTCCCACAGGGCTGTCCCATGTGTCACCGTGGTGTGAGTCGATCCTCGGCTTGAAAGTCGAGGCAGTGCAGGGAAAACAGGTTTCCCTGGAATGAACTGAGATATCTGGGGGACTCTGGGAATGGTGGCACGACCCTGGAGTTCCTCTCGCCTTTCCTGTGGAGAGCGCCTCATCTTCAGATGCGACGGGAACGTCGGGAATTCTTTCCAACCACGCAGGGAAAGGATCCCTCCTCTCGAGCTAGGAGGCGGAAATGGGGCTCCTCTGGATGTGGGCGGGACTCTCCTGCTTCCTCTCGAGTGGAGACGGGTATGTCGGGTACTTCTTGAGTTGCAGCAAGGGTGTGAAGGACCCTTTGGAAGTTCCAGAGGTTAGGTGTGATTAGCCTCGAGACGCCTCAGTGGAAATGGGCCTCATCTCGCCTGGAGGGTAGAACCTCCTGGATTTTCTCGTGTTGCGGCAGGTGCTCTCGACTTACATCGGGGACCTCAGGGACCCGCTCTGGTGGCCTCAGGAAAGACCAGTCCGCATGCGAGTTGCTCGCGGGCCTCTCGGGATTCCTCTCCCTTCGATGCCGGGGCCTAAGACTGCCGGGAGCCAGTGTGAGGAAGCCCGCCCATGACAAGGTTATGAGGAAGGAAGCTGACATACGCAAGGCATGCTCAGACTTCAGGGACCCCTCTGGAAATTTTTAAGCATGTACCCCAACAAAAATCTGCCAGTTTTTGTGCTCTGCTTTTTCACTCTTCTGACCTTTTCTGGAGAAAGTCAATTCAGGGCGTTAGTCTTCTGCATTTGAAAGAGTGTTTCAATCCAAAAACCCTCTGATGGCTTTCTAGCCTGCCTGTAGGACTCGTACAGCTGCGCTTGTGATTGTTTGAGGCCTCCTGACCGCAGGAGGCACAGGAAGCTTAAAACATCCTAGGAATGCAGGAGCTTCCGAGGAATCAAAATCTTTAGAATAGGACTGATTAAAAGTTTCATTTTTTGGGTCAATGCTTGCTGCCAAATTTTCATATCCTTTATTTTTAGATATAGTTGGTATATAGAAAAACAAGTAGCAGACCTGGTATTAGCAACATTAGATCTTTGAGTTAAGTACCTTCTTTGTTATAACCCACTGCACCTTTGTTCTATAGAGATGTAACTTTAATGCTTTAAGGAGATGCAGATTAAAGAAAAACACTTCAGGGGAAACAAAATTAACATTCATTAAGGAAGAGAGCCAAAAAGTGTTAACAAGCCTCTTGGCCAGAAGATAATGTAAATCACCTGAGACCTTTTGTATACAAAATGATATACAGAAAGAATCTGGGTTGCGAACGCTACATAATTTTGTGTTATCCATTGGTCTCCATGTTTTATCAAAAGTATAAAAGGCCTTCTGAACAATAAAGGAGGAGGCCTGGGGCCGGGGGCCAATTTCTCGGACCAGCTTGTCGAACTAGTCTCTCAGCCTGGTTTCTTGGGACTCTGGCTCCCCCCGTGTCTTTCTCTCTCTTTCTTCTTCTCTACCTTTCCTTCTCTCTGCTCCTTACTATAACTTCAGGCTGAATCTCCACCTGGAGTGCAGAGGCTCGCCAGGTCTACTTACTTGCCCTGGCTGTTAAGACCCACACGAAAGGGAGCTTAAGGCGAGGCACCCTTAGATATTCAAGCGGGCGCCGGTGGCCCAACGTAGGTGGTGCAAATTCCTTGTCTGGAATTTTATTGGCCGTCCGCGTAAACCAAGCTATTCAGCCCTCTTCCTCCACTTAACCTTCTTACTACACTATAGTTTCCTAATCTAATCTTACATTAATAAATAAACAAGTCTTTCCACGCCAACGCCGTCCACCCTTCGAATTCCCTGGATCCACCGGGGCTGGACCCCGGCATAAGACCTTGAGTGGAGTCGGTGCCGGAACCTGAGGATTCCTCTCCAGTGCTGACATGGATCTTGGGGTACTTCCTGAGTCTCCCCAGGGGAGTCAGTCCTCCTCTCGAGTGGGGGCATGCACGTGCGCTTTCCTCCCGAGCTGTAGCAGCAGTGTCACGCTTCCCTTCACATGGATCAAGGGATCTGTGGCTTTCACTCGAGGCTTTCCCACGAGGCTTTCCCTCGAGGCTTTCCCACAGGGCTGTCCCACGTGCCACCGTGGTGTGAGTCGATCCTCGGCTTGAAAGTCGAGGCAGTGCAGGGAAAACAGGTTTCCCTGGAATGGACTGAGACATCTGGGGGACTCTGGGAATGGTGGCACGACCCTGGAGTTCCTCTCGCCTTTCCTGTGGAGATCGCCTCCTCTTGAGATGCGACGGGAACGCCGGGAATTCTTTCCCGACCACGCAGGGAAAGGATCTCTCCTCTCGAGCTAGGAGGCGGAAACGGGGCTCCTCTGGATGTGGGCGGGACTCTCGTGCTTCCTCTCGAGTGGAGACGGGTATGTCAGGGAACTTCTTGAGTTGTAGCAAGGGTGTGAAGGACCCTTTGGAAGTTCCAGAGGTTAGGTGTGATTAGCCTCGAGACGCTTCAGGGGAAATGGGCCTCATGTCGCCTGGAGCGGAGTAACCTCTTGGATTTTCCTGAGGAGCGGCAGGTGCTCTCGACTTACGACGGGGACCTCAGGGACCCGCTCTGGTGGCCTCAGGAAAGCCCAGTCCCCATGCGAGTTGCTCGGGGGCCTCTCGGATTCCTCTCCCGTCGATGTCGGGGCCTAAGACCTTGTGTGCAGTCGGTGCCGGAACCTGAGGATTCCTTTCCAGTGCTGACATGGGTCTTGGGGTACCTCTGGAGTCTCCCCAGGGGATTCAGGTGTCGTCTCGAGTGGGGGCATGAGCGTGCCCTTTCCTCCCATGCTGTAGTAGCAGTGTCACGCTTCTGCTTGCGTGGACCAAGGGATCTGTGACTTTCCCTCGAGTTTTCCCACGAGGCTCTTCCACAGGGCTGTCCCACGTGTCCCGGTGGTGTGAGTCTATCCTTGGCGTGAAAGCCGAAGCAGTGCAGGGAAAACAGGTTCCTGTGGAATGGACTGAGTCATCTGCGGGAGTCTTGGAATGGTGGCACGACCCTGCAGTTCCTCTCCCCTTTCCTTTGGAGAGCGCTCCTCTTGAGATTCGATGGGAATGCCGGGAATTCTTTCCCGACCAAGTAGGGAAAGGATCCCTCATCTCGAGCTACGAGCCGGAAACGGAGCTCCTCTGGATGTCGCCAGGACCCTCGTGCTTCCTCTTGAGTGGAGACGGGTATGTCGGGGAACTTCTTGAGTTGCAGCATGACTGTGAAAGACTCTTTAGAAGTTCCAGAGTTCACGTGTGATTAGCCTCGAGACACCTCAGTGGAAACGGGCCTCATCTCACCTGCAGGGGAGAACCTCCTGGATTTTAGCGAGTTGCGGCAGGTGCTCTCGACTTACAACGGGGACCTCATGGACCCGCTCTGGTGACCTCAGGAAAGGCCAGTCCCCATGCGAGTTGCTAGAGGTCCTGTGGCTATTCCTCTCCCGTCGATGCCAGGGCCTAAGACCTTGTGTGGAGTCGGGACCGGAACCTGAGGTTTCCTCTCCAGGGCTGACATGCATCTTGGGGTATTTCTGGAGTCTCCCCAGGGGAGTCAGTTCTCGTCTCGAGTAGGGGCATGCACGTGCGCTTTCCTCCCGTGCTGTAGCAGCAGTGTCACGCTTCCCGTCGCGTGGATTAAGGGATCTGTGGCTTTCCCTCGAGGCTTTCCCACGAGGCTTTCCCACAGGGTTGTCACACGTGCCACCGTGGTGTGAGTCGATCGTCGGCGTGAAAGTCGAAGCAGTGCAGGGAAAACAGGATCCTCTGGAATGGACTGAGACATCTGGTGGACTCTTGGAATGGTGGCACGACCCATGAGTTCCTCTCGCCTTTCCTGTGCAGCGCGCCTCCTCTTGAGATGCGTCGAAACGTCGCGAATTCTTTCCCGAGGAAGCAGGGAATGATCCCTCATCTCGAGCTTGGAGGCGGAAACGGAGCTCCTCTGGCGGTGGCCGGACCCTCGTGCTTCCTCTGGAGTGGAGACGGGTAGGTCGGGGAACTTCTTGAGTTTTAGCAAGAGTGTTTAGGACACTTTGGAAGTTCCAGAGTTTAGGTGTGATTACTCTCGAGACGCCGCAGAGAAAATGGGCCTCATCTCGACTGGAGCAGGGAACCTCCTGGATTTTCTCAAGTTGCGGCGGGAACTCTCGACATACGACCGTGACCTCAGGGACAGTGTAGCAGATGTGTCACGCTTCCCATCACGGGGATCAAGGGATCTGTGGCTTTCCCTCGAGGCTTTCTCACAGGGCTTTCCCACATGCCACCATGGTGTGAGTGGATCCTCGGCGTGAAAGTCGAGGCAGTGCTGGGAAAGGGTTCCTCTGAAATGGACTGAGACATCTGGGGGACTCTTGAAATGGTGGCACGACCCTGGAGTTCCTCTCGCCTTTCCTATTGAGAACCCTTGCTCTTGAGATGCCATGGGAACGCCGAAAAATCTTTCCTGACTAAGCAGGATAGGATCCTTCATCTCGGAAATGGGGTTCCTCTGAATGTGGGCGGGACCTTCGTGCTTCCTCTCGTGTGGAGACGGTATGTCGGGGAACTTCTTGAGTTGCAGCAAGGACCCTTTTGAATTTCCAGAGGTTAGGTGTGATGAGCCTCCAGACACCTCAGTGGAAATGGGCCTCATCCCGCCTGAGGGGAGAACCTCCTGGATTTTACTGAGTTGCGGCAGGTGCTCTCGAGTTACGACGGGTCCTCAGGGACCCGCTCTGGTGGCCTCAGGAAAGTCCAGTCCCCATGTGAGTTACCAGGGGGCCTCTAGTGATTCCTCTCCCATCGATGCCGGTGCCTAAGACCTTGTGTGGAGTCGGGGCAGACCCTGAGGATGCCTCTCCAGTGCTGACATGAATCTTTCCGTACTTCTGGAGTCTCACCAGGGGAGTCAGTCCTCATCTCGTGTGGGGGCATGCACCTGCCATTTCCTCACGACTTGCAGCAGCAGTGTCACGCTTGCCGACGTGTGGATCAAGGGATCTGTCGCTTTCCATTGAGGCTTTCCCACGAGGCTTTCCAACAGGGCTGTCCCACGTGCCACGGTGGTGTGAGTCGATCCTCGGCGTGAACGTCGAGGCAGTGCAGGGAAAACAGTTTCTTCTGGAATGGACTTAGACATCTGGGGGACTCTTGGAATGCTGGCAAGGCCCTGGAGTTCCTCTCGTCTTTCCTGTTGAGAGCGCCTCCTCTTGAGATGCGACGGGAAGGCCGGGAATTCTTTCCCGACGACGAAGGGAAAGGATCCTCTTCTCTCGAGCTACGAGGCGGAAACGGGGCTCCTGGATATGGGGGGACCTCGTCCTTTCCTCTCGAGTGGATATGGGTATGTCGGAGAACTTCTTGACTTGCAGCAAGGGTGTGAAGGACCCTTTGGAAGTTCCAGAGGTTAGGTGTGATTAGCCTCGAGACCTCAGCGGAAATGGGCCTCATCTCGCCTGGAGGGGAGAACCTCCTGGATTTTCTCGAGTTGCGGCAGGTGCTCTCGAGTTACGACGGAGACCTCAGGGACCCGCTCTGGTGACCTCAGGAAAGGCCAGTCCCCATGCGAGGTGCTAGGGGGCCTCTCAGTATTCCTCTCCCGTCGATGCCGGAGCCTAAGACCTTGTGTGGAGTCGGGACCGGAACCTGAGGATTCCTCTCCAGTGCTGACATGGATCTTGGCGTACTTCTGGAGTCTCCCAAGCTTGCGTCAGTCCTCGGCTCGAGTGGGGTCATGCACGTGCGCTTTCCTCCTAGCGGTAGCAGCAGTGTCACACTTCCCTTCTCGTGGATCAAGGAATCTGTGGCTTTCCTGGAGTCTTTCCCATGAGTCTTTCCCACAGGCTATTCCACTTGCCACCATGGTGTGAGTCGATCCTCGGCGTGAAAGTCGAACCAGTGCAGGGAAAACAGGAACCTCCTTCCCACAGTAGGGGATACACTGTCCCTTGGGCGGGTATCTCCAGGGCACTCGCGCTGGGGGGTTGCCCGCGGAGGTGCGGGCCTCAGGCTCCACGTGAGAAAAGGCCCAAATGGCATTAGCTGCCAGTCCAGACTCTGGCCCTCAGGTCTCTGGCCGGAGCCTTGGGCTCCAGGCAACTCAAAGCCCTCGGCGGTGGCACTCTGGACTGCTGTAGGGAAAGGATGCCAAGAGCCCACGGAGGAGTTGGGGAGGGGCATGGGGAAACGGAGGCGAGGACAGCGATGGATCTAGGTGGAGGCGCTGGAGAGAGCGTCTGGTGTCCTGGAATGCCTCGGAGGAGCCAGCGGGGGACAGTCGAGGACCAGGGACCTGTGGAATGTGAAAAGGCGGGAAATCTCAGAGCAAGGCAGGCTGGGAAAGGGGGCGTTGGTGGCCAATTCAAAGGACCTAGGGGCGTTTCCTGGGCGGTGAGTTCCCTTGGCACTGCTGAGGGCCCTGATTGATCCACTCGGGTTGAACCACCCCCGCTGCG
>NW_017212817.1:0-25805 GCF_001704415.2 Capra hircus | reverse complement strand
GCCTGTTTTCCCTGCCACAGCCCTCGACTTTCAAGCACGCGAGGATCGACTCACACCACGGTGACACGTGGGACAGCCCTGTGGGAAAGCGTCGTGGGAAAGCCTCGTGTGGAAAGCCTCGAGGGAAAGCCACAGATCCCTTGATCCACTCGAAGGAAGCGTGACACGCGGCTGCTAAAGCTGCGAAGGAAAGCTCATGTGCATGCCCCCACTCGAGACGAGGACTGACTCCCCTGGGGAGACTCCAGACGTACACCCAAGATCCATGTCAGCACTGGAGAGGAATTCCTCAGGTCCGGCACTGACTCCACACAAGGTCTTAGGCCCAGCATCGACGGGAGAGGAAATCCCGAGAGGCCCCGAGAGGCCACCGAGTACACTCGCTTGGGGACTGGCCTTTCCTGAGCCACCAGAGAGGGTCCCTTGAGGTCCCCGACGTAAGTCGAGAGCACCTGCCGCAACTCGAGAAAATCCAGGAGGTTCTCCCCTCCAGGCGAGATGAGGCCCATTTCCGCTGAGGCGTCTCGAGGCTAATCACACATAAACTCTGGAACTTCCAAAGGGTCCTTCACACCCATGCTGCAACTCAAGAAGTTCCCCGACATACCCATCTACCACTCGAGAGGAAGCACGAGAGTCCCGCCCACATCCAGAGGAGCCCCGTTTCCACCTCCTAGCTCGAGAGGAGGGATCCTTTCCCTGGATGCTCGGGAAAGAATTCCCGACGTTCAGGTCGCATCTCAAGGGGAGGCGCTCTCCACAGGAAAGGCGAGAGGAACTCCAGGGTCGTGCCACCGTTCCCTGAGTACCCCAGATGTCTCAGTCCATTCCAGGGAAACCTGTATTCCCTGCCACTGCCTTGACTTTCAAGCCGAGGATCGACTCACACCACAGTGGCACGTGGGACAGTCCTGTGGGAAAGCCTCCTGGGAAAGCCTCGAGGGAAAGCCACAGATCCCTTGATCCACGCGAAGGGAAGCAGGACACTGCTGCTACAGCTCGGGAGGAAAGCGCACGTGCATGGCCCCACTCGAGACGAAGACTGACACCCCTGGGGAGACTCGAGAAGTACCCCAAGATCCATGTCAGCACTGGAGAGGAATCCTCAGCTTCCGGCACCGACTCCACACAAGGTCTTAGGCCCCGGCATAGACGGGAGAGGAATCATGAGAGGCCCCCGAGCAACTCGCATGGGGACTGGCCTTTCCTGAGGCCACCAGAGCGGGTCCCTGAGGTCCCCGTCGTAAGTCGAAAGCACCTGCCTGCAACTCGAGAAAATCCAGGAGGTTCTCCCCTCCAGGCGAGATGAGGCCCATTTCCGCTGAGGCGTCTCGAGGCTAATCACACCTAACCTCTGGAACTTCCAAAGGGTTCTTCACACCCTTGCTGCAACTCAAGAAGTTCCCTGACATACCCGTCTCCACTTGAGAGGAAGCACGAGAGTCCCGGCCACATCCAGAGGAGCCCCGTTTCTGCCTCCTAGCCTGAGATGAGGGATCCTTTCCCTGCGTGGTCGGGAAAGAATTCCCTGCGTTCTCGTCGCATCTCAAGAGGAGGCGCTCTCCACAGGAAAGGTGAGAGGAACTCCAGGGTCGTGCCACCATTCCCAGAGACAACCAGATGTCTCAGGCCATTCCAGGGAAACCTGTTTTCCCTGCACTGCCTCGACTTTCAAGCCGAGGATCGACTCACACCACGGTGGCACGTGGGACAGCCCTGTGGGAAAGCCTCGTGGGAAAGCCTCGTAGGAAAGCTCGAGGAAAGCCCCTGATCCCTTGATCCACGCGAAGGGAATCGTGACACTGCTGCTACAGATCGGGAGGAAACCACATGTGCATGCCCCAACTCGAGACGAGGACTGACTCCACTGTGGAGACTCCAGAAGTACCCCAAGATCCAAGTCATCACTGGAGAGGAATCCTCAGATTCCATCACAGACTTCACACAAGGTCTTCGGCCGGGGCTTCAAACGGAGAGGAATCCCGAGAGGCTCTAGAGCAACTGCATGGGGACTGGCCTTTCCTGAGGCCACCAGAGCGGGTCCCTGAGGTCCCAGTCGTAAGTCTAGAGCACCTGCCGCTACTCGAGAAAATCCAGGGGGTTCTCCCATCAATGCGAAATGAGGCCCATTTCCGCTGAGGCGTCTCGAGTCTAATCACACCTAACTTCTAAAACTTCCAAAGGGTACTTCACACCTTTGCTGCAACTTAAGAAGTTCCCCGACACACCTGTCTCCACTCGAGAGGAAGCACAAGAGTCCCGTCCACTTTCAGAGGTGACCCGTTTCCGCCTCATAGCTCTAGAAGAGGGATCGTTTGCCTGCGTGGTCAGGAAAGAATTCCCGGTGTTCCTGTTCTGTCTCAAAAGAAGATGCTCTCTACATGAAAGGCGAGAGGAACTCCAGGGTCGTCCCATCGTTCCCTGAGTCCCCCAGATGTCTCAGTACATTCCAGGGAAACCTGTTTTCCCTGCACTGCCTCGACTTTCAAGCCGAGGATCAACTCACACCACAGTGGCACGTGGGACAGCCCTGTGGAAAGCCTCGTGGGAAAGCCTCATGGGAAAGCCTCCTGGGAAACCCAGTGATCCCTTGATCCACGCGATGGGAAGCGTGACAATGATGCTACAGCTCGGGAGGAAAGCGCACGAGCATGCCCCCACTCGAGACGAGAAGTGACTCCCCTGGGAAGACTCCAGCAGTACCCCAAGATCCATGTCAGCACAGGAGAGGAATCCTCAGGTTCCGGCACCGACTCCACACAAGGTCTTAGGCCCCGGCATCGCCGGGAGAAGAATCCCGAGAGGCCCCCGAGCAACTGGCATGGGGACTGGCCTTTCCAGAGGCAACCAGAGCGGGTCCCTGAAGTCCCCATGGTAAGTCGAGAGCACCTGCCACAACTCTTGAAAATCCAGGAGGTTCTCCCCTCCAGGCGAGATGAGGCCCATTTCCCTGAGGCGTCTCGACGCTAATCACACCTAACCTCTGGAACTTCCCAAGGGTCCTTCACACCCTTGCTGCAACTCAAGAAGTTCCCCGTCATACCCGACTCCACTCGAGAAGAAGGACGAGAGTCCCGCCCACATACAGAGGAGCCCCGTTTCTTCCTCATAGCTCTAGAGGAGGGATCCTTTCCCTGCGTGGTCGGGAAAGTATTCCCGGAGTTCCCGTCGCATCTCAAGAGGAGGCGCTCTCAACTTGAAACGGGAGAGGAACTCCAGGTTCGTGCCACCGTTCCCACACTCCTCCAGATGTCTCATTCCATTCCACGGAAACCTATTTTCCCTGCACTGCCTCGAATTTCAAGCTGAGGATCGACTCACACCACGGTGGCATGTGGGACAGCCCTGTGAGAAAGCCTCGTGGGAAAGTATCCTGAGAAAACCTCGAGGGAATGCCACAGATCCCATGAACCAGGCGAAGGGAAGCGTGACACTGCTGCTACAGCTCGGGAGGAAACCCCACGTGCATGCCCCCACTCGAGACCAGGACTGACTCCCCTGGGGAGACTCCAGAAGTACCCCAAGATCCATGTCAGCACTGGAGAGGAATCCTCAGATACCGGCACCGACTCCACACAAGGTCTGAGGCCCTGACATCGACGGGAGACGAATCCCGAGAGGCCCCCGAGCAACTCGCATGGGGACTGCCCTTTCCTGAGGCCACCACAGCGGGTCCCTGAGGTCCCCGTCGTAAGTCGAGAGCACCAGCCGCAACTCGAGAAAATCCAGGAGGTTCTCCGTTCCAAGCGAGATGAGGCCCATTTCCGCTGAGGCGACTAGAGGCTATTCACACCTAAACTCTGGAACTTCCAAAGGGTCCTTCACACCCTTGCTGAAACTCAAGAAGTTCCGCGACATACCCGTCTCCACTCAAGAGGAAGCACGAGAGTCCCGCCCACATCCAGAGGAGCCCCGTTTCAGGCTCCTAGCTCCAGAGGAGGGATCCTTTACCTGCGTGGTCGGGAAAGAATTCCCGGCGTTCCCGTCGCATCTCAAGAGGAGGCGCTCTCCACAGGAAAGGCGAGAGGAACTCCAGGGTCGTGCCACCATTCCCAGAGTCCCCCAGATGCCTCAGTCCATTCCAGGGAAACCAGTTTTCCCTGCACTGCCTCGACTTTCAAGCCGAGGATCGACTCACAACACGGTGGCACGTGGGACAGCCCTGTGGGAAAGCCTCAGGGGGAAAGCCTTTTGGGAAAGCCTCGAGGGAATGCCCCAGATCCCTTGTTCCACGCGAAGGGAAGCGTGACACTGCTGCTACAGCTGGGGAGGAAAGCGCATGTACATGCCCCCACTCGAGACGAGGACTGACTCCCATGGGGAGACTCCAGACGTACCCCAAGATCCATGTCAGCACTGGAGAGGAATCCTCAGGTTCCGGCACTGACTCCACACAAGGTCTTAGGCCCCAGCATCGACGGGAGAGGAAACCCGAGAGGCCCCCGAGAGCCCACCGAGTAACTCGCATGGGGACTGGCCTTTCCTGAGGCCACCAGAGAGGGTCCCTGAGGTCCCCGACGTAAGTCGAGAGCACCTGCCGCAACTCGAGAAAATCCGGGAGGTTCTCCCCTCCAGGCGAGATGAGGCCCATTTCCGCTGAGGCGTCTCGAGGCTAATCACACCTAAACTCTGGAACTTCCAAAGGGTACTTCACACCCATGCTGCAACTCAAGAAGTTCCACGACATACCCGACTCCACTAGAGAGGAAGCACGAGAGTCCCGCCCACATCCAGAGGAGCCCATAGACGCCTCCTAGCTCGAGAGGACGGATCCTTTCCCCGCGTTGTCGGGAAACAATTCCCGGCGTTCCCATCGCATCTCAAGTGGAGGCGCTCTCCACAGGAAAGGCGAGACGTACTCCAGGGTCTTGCCACATTCCCAGAGTCCCCCAGATGTCTCAGTCCATTCCAGGGAAACCTGTTTTCCCTGCACAGCCTCGACTTTCAAGCCGAGGATCGACTCACACCACGGTGACACGTGGGACAGCCCTGTGGGAAAGCGTCGTGGGAAAGCCTCGTGGGAAAGCCTCGAGGGAAAGCCACAGATCCCTTGATCCACTCGAAGGGAAGCGTGACACGGCTGCTAAAGCTGGGAAGGAAAGCTCATGTGCATGCCCCCACTCGAGACGAGGACTGACTCCCCTGGGGAGACTCCAGACGTACCCCAAGATCCATGTCAGCACTGGAGAGGAATCCTCAGGTTCCGGCACTGACTCCACACAAGGTCTTAGGCCCCAGCATCGACGGGAGAGGAAACCCGAGAGGCCCCCGAGAGGCCACCGAGTAACTCGCTTGGGGACTGGCCTTTCCTGAGGCCACCAGAGAGGGTCCCTGAGGTCCCCGACGTAAGTCGAGAGCACCTGCCGCAACTCGAGAAAATCCAGGAGGTTCTCCCCTCCAGGCGAGATGAGGCCCATTTCCGCTGAGGCGTCTCGAGGCTAATCACACATAAACTCTGGAACTTCCAAAGGGTCCTTCACACCCATGCTGCAACTCAAGAAGTTCCCCGACATACCCATCTACACTCGAGAGGAAGCACGAGAGTCCCGCCCACATCCAGAGGAGCCCCGTTTCCACCTCCTAGCTCGAGAGGAGGGATCCTTTCCCTGGATGCTCGGGAAAGAATTCCCGACGTTCAGGTCGCATCTCAAGGGGAGGCGCTCTCCACAGGAAAGGCGAGAGGAACTCCAGGGTCGTGCCACCGTTCCCTGAGTACCCCAGATGTCTCAGTCCATTCCAGGGAAACCTGTATTCCCTGCACTGCCTTGACTTTCAAGCCGAGGATCGACTCACACCACAGTGGCACGTGGGACAGTCCTGTGGGAAAGCCTCCTGGGAAAGCCTCGAGGGAAAGCCACAGATCCCTTGATCCACGCGAAGGGAAGCGGGACACTGCTGCTACAGCTCGGGAGGAAAGCGCACGTGCATGGCCCCACTCGAGACGAAGACTGACACCCCTGGGGAGACTCGAGAAGTACCCCAAGATCCATGTCAGCACTGGAGAGGAATCCTCAGCTTCCGGCACCGACTCCACACAAGGTCTTAGGCCCTGGCATCTACGGGAGAGGAATCCCGCGAGGCCCCAGAGCAACTCGCATGGGGCCTGGCCTTTCCTGAGGGCACCAGAGC
This sequence comes from Capra hircus, assembly GCF_001704415.2. NCBI lineage: Eukaryota > Metazoa > Chordata > Mammalia > Artiodactyla > Bovidae > Capra > Capra hircus. Next base: position 19,676 of record NW_017212817.1, on the reverse strand, counting down.
GGGTCCCTGAGGTACCCGTCGTAAGTCGAGGGCACCTGCCGCAACTCGAGAAAATCCAGGAGGTTCTACCCTCCAGGCGAGATGAGGCCCATTTCCGCTGAGGCGTCTCCAGGCTAATCACACCTAACCTATGGAACTTACAAAGGGTCCTTCACGCACTTGCTGCAACTCAAGAAGCTCCCCCACACACCCGTCTCCACTCGAGAGGAAGCCCGAGAGTCCCGCCCACATCCAGAGGAGCCCCGTTACTGCCTCCTAGCTCGAGAGGAGGGATCCTTTCACTGAGTGGTCGGTCAAGTACTCCCGGAGTTCCCATCTCATCTCAAGAGGAGGCGCTCTCCACAGGAAAGGCGAGAGGAACTCCAGATTCGTGCACCCATTCCCAGAGGCCCCCAGATGTCTCAGTCCATTCCATGGAAACCTGTTTCTCCTGCACTGCCTCAACTTTCTAGCCTAGGATCGACAAACAACACGGTGGCACGTGGGACAGCCGTTTGGGAAAGTCTCGTGGGAAAGCCTCGTGGAAAAGACTCGTGGGAAAGCCTCGAGGGAAAGCCGCAGATACCTTGATCCACGCGAAGGGAAGCGTGACACTGCTGCTACAGCTCGGGAGGAAAGCGCACGTGCATGCCCCCACTCGAGATGAGGACTGACTCCCGTGGGGAGACTGGAGAAGTACCCCAAGATCCTTGTCAGCACTACAAAGGAATCCTCAGGTTCCGGCACCGACTCCACACAAGGTCTTAGGCCCTGGCATCGACGGGAGAGGAACCCCGAGAGGGCCCTGAGTAACTCGCATGGGGACTGGTCTTTCCTGAGGCCACCAGAGCGGGTCTCTGAGGTCCCTGTCGTAAGTCGAGAGCACCTGACGCAACTCGAGAAAATCCAGGAGGTTCTCCCCTCCAGGCGAAGATGAGGCCCATTTCTGCAGAGGCGACTCGAGGCTTATCACACCTGACCTCTGGAACTTCCAAAGGGTCCTTCACACCCTTGCTGCAACTCAAGAAGTTCCACGACATACCCGTATCCATTAGAGAGGAAGCACGAGAGTCCCGCCCACATCCAGAGGAGCCCCTTTTCCGCCTCCTAGCTCGAGAGGAGGTATCATTTCCCTCGTGGTCGGGAAAGAATTCCCGGCGTTTCCCTCGCATCTCAAGAGGAGGCGCTCTCCACAGGAAAGGCAGAGAGGAACTCCAGGGTCGTGCCACATTCCCAGAGTCCCCCAGATGTGTCAGTCCATTCCAGGGAAACCTGTTTTCCCTGCACTGCCTCGACTTTCAAGCCGAGGATCGACTCACACCACGGTGGCACGTGGGACGGCCGTGTGGGAAAGCCTCTTGGGAAAGCCTCGTGGGAAAGCCTAGAGGGAAAGCCCCTGATCCCTTGATCCCCGCGAAGGGAAGCGTGACACTGCTGCTACAGCTCGGGAGGAATGCGCACGTGCATGCCCCCACTCGAGAAAAGGACTGACTCCCATGGGGAGACTCCAGAAGTACCCCAAGATCCATGTCAGCACTGAAGAGGAATTCTCAGGTTCCGGCGCTGACTCCACACAAGGTTTTAGGCCCCAGAATCGACGGGAGAGGAAACCCGAGAGGCCCCGAGAGGCCCCCAAGCAACTCGCAAGGGGACTGGCCTTTCCTGAGGCCCCCAGAGCGGGTCCCTGAGGTCCCCGTGGTAAGTCGAGAGCACCGGCCGCAACTCTTGAAAATCCAGGAGGTTCTCCCCTCCAGGCGAGATGAGGCCCTTTTCCGATGAGGCTCCTTGAGGCTAATCACACCTAAACGCTGGAATTTCCCAAGGGTCCTTCACACCCTTGCTGCAACTCAAGAAGTTCCCCGTCATACCCGACTCCACTCGAGAGGAAGCACGAGAGTCCCAGCCACATCCAGAGGAGCCCCGTTTCCGTCTCATAGTTCGAGAGGAGGGATCTTTCCCTGCGTGGTCGGGAAAGAATTCCCAGCGTTCCCGTCGCATCTCAAGAGGAGGCGCTCTCCACCGGAAAGGCAAGAGGAACTCCCGGGTCGTGCCACCATTCCCAGAGTCCACCAGATGTCTCAGTCCATTCCAGGGAAACCTGTTTTCCCGTGCACTGCCTCGACTTTCAAGCCAAGGATCGACTCACCACGTTGGTGGCACGTGGGACAGCCCAGTGGGAAAGCCTCGTGGGAAAGTCTCGTGGGAAAGCCTCGAGGGAAAGCCACAGAACCCTTGATTCACGCGAAGGGAAGCGTGACACTGCTGCTACAGCTCGGGAGGAAAGCGGACTTGCATGACCACACTCGAGACCAGGACTGACTCCCCTGGGGAGACTCCAGAAGTACCCCAAGATCCATGTCAGCCCTGGAGAGGAATCCTCAGGTTTCCGGCACCGACTCCACACAATTCTTAGGCCCCTGCATCGACGGGAGAGGAATCCCGAGAGGTCGCGTGCAACTTGCATGGGGACTGGCCTTTCCTGAGGCCACCAGAGCGGGTCCCTGAGGTCCGCGTCATAACGGTCGAGAAGCACCTGCACGCAACTCGAGAAAATGCAGGAGGTTCTCCCTTCCAGGCGAGATGAGGCCCATTTCCGTCTGAGGCGTCTCCAGGCTAATCACACCTAACCTCTGGAACTTACAAAGGGTCCTTCACACCCTTGCTAGCAACTCAAGAAGTTCCCCGACATACCCGTCTCCACTCAAGAGGAAGCACGAGAGTCCCGCCCACATCCAGAGGCAGCCCCGTTTCCGCCTCCTAGCTCGGAGAAGAGGGATCCTTTTCCTGCGTCGGTCGGGAAAGAATTCCCAGTGTTTCCGTCGCATCTCAAGAGGAGGCGCTCTCCACAGGAAAGGCGAGAGGAACTCCAGGGTCGTGCCACCATTCCCAGAGTCCCCCAGATGTCTCAGTCCATTCCAGGGAAACCTGTTTTCCCTGCACTGCCTCGACTTTCAAGCCGAGGAATCGACTCACAACCACGGTGGCACGTGGGACAGCCCTGTGGGAAAGCCTCGTGGGAAAGCCTCGTGGGAAAGCCTCGAGGGAAAGCCACAGATCCCTTGATCCACGCGAAGGGAAGCGTGACACTGCTGCTACAGCTCGAGGAGGAAAGCGCACTGTGCATGCCCCACTCGAGACGAGGACTGACTCCCCTGGGGAGACTCCAGAAGTACCCCAAGATCCATGTCAGCCACTGGAGAGGAATCCTCAGGTTCCGGCACCGACTCCACACAAGGTCTTAGGCCCTGGCATCGACGGGAGAGGAATCCCGAGAGGCCCCCGAGCAACGTCGCATGGGGACTGGCCTTTCCTGAGGCCACCAGAGCGGGTCCCTGAGGTCCCCGTCGTAAGTCGAGAGCACCTGCCGCAACTCGAGAAAATCCAGGAGGTTCTCCCTCCAGGCGAGATGAGGCCCATTTCCGCTGAGGCGTCTCAAGGCTAATCACACCTAACCTCTGGAACTTCCAAAGGGTCCTTCACATCCTTGCTGCAACTCAAGAAGTTCCCCGACATACCCGTCTCCACTCGAGAGGAAGCACGAGAGTCCCGCCCACATCCAGAGGAGCCCCGTTTCCGCCTCCATAGCTCGAGAGGAGGGATCCTTTCCCTGCGTGGTCGGGAAAGAATTCCCGGCGTTCCCGTCGCATCTCAAGAGGAGGCGCTCTCCACCAGGAAAGGCGAGAGGAACTCCAGGGTCGTGCCACCATTCCCAGAGTCCCGCAGATGTCTCAGTCCATTCCAGGGAAACCTGTTTTCCCTGCACTGCCTCGACTTTCAAGCCGAGGATCGACTCACACCACGGTGGCACGTGGGACAGCCCTGTGGGAAAGCCTCGTTGGAAAGCCTCGTGGGAAAGCCTCGAGGGAAAGCCACAGATCCCTTGATCCACGCGAAGGGAAGCGTGACACTGCTGCTACAGCTCGGAGAGGAAAGCGCACGTGCATGGCCCCACTCGAGACGAGGACTGACTCCCCTGGGGAGACTCCAGAAGTACCCCAAGATCCATGTCAGCACTGGAGAGGAATCCTCAGGTTCCGGCACCGACTCCACACAAGGTCTTAGGCCCCGGCATCGACGGGAGAGGAATCCCGAGAGGCCCCCGAGCAACTCGCATGGGGACTGGCCTTTCCTGAGGCCACCAGAGCGGGTCCCTGAGGTCCCCGATCGTAAGTCGAGAGCACCTGCACGCAACTCGAGAAAATCCAGGAGGTTCTCCCCTCCAGGCGAGATGAGGCCCATTTCCGCTGAGGCGTCTCCGAGGCTAATCACACCTAACCTCTGGAACTTCCAAAGGGTCCTTCACACCCTTGCTGCAACTCAAGAAGTTCCCCGACATACCCGTCTCCACTCGAGAGGAAGCACGAGAGTCCCGCCACATCCAGAGGAGCCCCGTTTCCGCCTCCTAGCTCGAGAGGAGGGATCCTTTCCCTGCGTGGTCGGGAAAGAATTCCCGGCGTTCCCGTCGCATCTCAAGAGGAGGCGCTCTCCACAGGAAAGGCGAGAGGAACTCCAGGGTCGTGCCACCATTCCCAGAGTCCCCAGATGTCTCAGTCCATTCCAGGGAAACCTGTTTTCCCTGCACTGCCTCGACTTTCAAGCCGAGGATCGACTCACAACCACGGTGGCACGTGGGACAGCCCTGTGGGAAAGCCTCGTGGGAAAGCCTCGTGGGAAAGCCTCGAGGGAAAGCCACAGATCCCTTGATCCACGCGAAGGGAAGCGTGACACTGCTGCTACAGCTCGGGAGGAAAGCGCACGTGCATGCCCCACTCGAGACGAGGACTGACTCCCCTGGGGAGACTCCAGAAGTACCCCAAGATCCATGTCAGCACTGGAGAGGAATCCTCAGGTTCCGGCACCGACTCCACACAAGGTCTTAGGCCCGGCATCGACGGGAGAGGAATCCCGAGAGGCCCCGAGCAACTCGCATGGGGACTGGCCTTTCCTGAGGCCACCAGAGCGGGTCCCTGAGGTCCCCGTCGTAAGTCGAGAGCACCTGCCGCAACTCGAGAAAATCCAGGAGGTTCTCCCCTCCAGGCGAGATGAGGCCCATTTCCGCTGAGGCGTCTCGAGGCTAATCACACCTAACCTCTGGAACTTCCAAAGGGTCCTTCACACCCTTGCTGCAACTCAAGAAGTTCCCCGACATACCCGTCTCCACTCGAGAGGAAGCACGAGAGTCCCGCCCACATCCAGAGGAGCCCCGTTTCCGCCTCCTAGCTCGAGAGGAGGGATCCTTTCCCTGCGTGGTCGGGAAAGAATTCCCGGCGTTCCCGTCGCATCTCAAGAGGAGGCGCTCTCCACAGGAAAGGCGAGAGGAACTCCAGGGTCGTGCCACCATTCCCAGAGTCCCCCAGATGTCTCAGTCCATTCCAGGGAAACCTGTTTTCCCTGCACTGCCTCGACTTTCAAGCCGAGGATCGACTCACACCACGGTGGCACGTGGGACAGCCCTGTGGGAAAGCCTCGTTGGAAAGCCTCGTGGGAAAGCCTCGAGGGAAAGCCACAGATCCCTTGATCCACGCGAAGGGAAGCGTGACACTGCTGCTACAGCTCGGGAGGAAAGCGCACGTGCATGCCCCCACTCGAGACGAGGACTGACTCCCCTGGGGAGACTCCAGAAGTACCCCAAGATCCATGTCAGCACTGGAGAGGAATCCTCAGGTTCCGGCACCGACTCCACACAAGGTCTTAGGCCCGGCATCGACGGGAGAGGAATCCCGAGAGGCCCCGAGCAACTCGCATGGGGACTGGCCTTTCCTGAGGCCACCAGAGCGGGTCCCTGAGGTCCCCGTCGATAAGTCGAGAGCACCTGCCGCAACTCGAGAAAATCCAGGAGGTTCTCCCCTCCAGGCGAGATGAGGCCCATTTCCGCTGAGGCGTCTCGAGGCTAATCACACCTAACCTCTGGAACTTCCAAAGGGTCCTTCACACCCTTGCTGCAACTCAAGAAGTTCCCCGACATACCCGTCTCCACTCGAGAGGAAGCACGAGAGTCCCGCCCACATCCAGAGGAGCCCCGTTTCCGCCTCCTAGCTCGAGAGGAGGGATCCTTTCCCTGCGTGGTCGGGAAAGAATTCCCGGCGTTCCCGTCGCATCTCAAGAGGAGGCGCTCTCCACAGGAAAGGCGAGAGGAACTCCAGGGTCGTGCCACCATTCCCAGAGTCCCCCAGATGTCTCAGTCCATTCCAGGGAAACCTGTTTTCCCTGCACTGCCTCGACTTTCAAGCCGAGGATCGACTCACACCACGGTGGCACGTGGGACAGCCCTGTGGGAAAGCCTCGTGGGAAAGCCTCGTGGGAAAGCCTCGGAGGGAAAGCCACAGATCCCTTGATCCACGCGAAGGGAAGCGTGACACTGCTGCTACAGCTCGGGAGGAAAGCGCACGTGCATGCCCCCACTCGAGACGAGGACTGACTCCCCTGGGGAGACTCCAGAAGTACCCCAAGATCCATGTCAGCACTGGAGAGGAATCCTCAGGTTCCGGCACCTGACTCCACACAAGGTCTTAGGCCCCGGCATCGACGGGAGAGGAATCCCGAGAGGCCCCGAGCAACTCGCATGGGGACTGGCCTTTCCTGAGGCCACCAGAGCGGGTCCCTGAGGTCCCCGTCGTAAGTCGAGAGCACCTGCCGCAACTCGAGAAAATCCAGGAGGTTCTCCCCTCCAGGCGAGATGAGGCCCATTTCCGCTGAGGCGTCTCGAGGCTAATCACACCTAACCTCTGGAACTTCCAAAGGGTCCTTCACACCCTTGCTGCAACTCAAGAAGTTCCCCGACATACCCGTCTCCACTCGAGAGGAAGCACGAGAGTCCCGCCACATCCAGAGGAGCCCCGTTTCCGTCCTCCTAGCTCGAGAGGAGGGATCCTTTCCCTGCGTGGTCGGGAAAGAATTCCCGGCGTTCCCGTCGCATCTCAAGAGGAGGCGCTCTCCACAGGAAAGGCGAGAGGAACTCCAGGGTCGTGCCACCATTCCCAGAGTCCCCCAGATGTCTCAGTCCATTCCAGGGAAACCTGTTTTCCCTGCACTGCCTCGACTTTCAAGCCGAGGATCGACTCACACCACGGTGGCACGTGGGACAGCCCTGTGGGAAAGCCTCGTGGGAAAGCCTCGTGGGAAAGCCTCGAGGGAAAGCCACAGATCCCTTGATCCACGCGAAGGGAAGCGTGACACTGCTGCTACAGCTCGGGAGGAAAGCGCACGTGCATGCCCCACTCGAGACGAGGACTGACTCCCCTGGGGAGACTCCAGAAGTACCCCAAGATCCATGTCAGCACTGGAGAGGAATCCTCAGGTTCCGGCACCGACTCCACACAAGGTCTTAGGCCCCGGCATCGACGGGGAGAGGAATCCCGAGAGGCCCCAGAGCAACTCGCATGGGGACTGGCCTTTCCTGAGGCCACCAGAGCGGGTCCCTGAGGTCCCCGTCGTAAGTCGAGAGCACCTGCCGCAACTCGAGAAAATCCAGGAGGTTCTCCCCTCCAGGCGAGATGAGGCCCATTTCCGCTGAGGCGTCTCGAGGCTAATCACACCTAACCTCTGGAACTTCCAAAGGGTCCTTCACACCCTTGCTGCAACTCAAGAAGTTCCCCGACATACCCGTCTCCACTCGAGAGGAAGCACGAGAGTCCCGCCCACATCCAGAGGAGCCCCGTTTCCGCCTCCTAGCTCGAGAGGAGGGATCCTTTCCCTGCGTGTCGGGAAAGAATTCCCGGCGTTCCGTCGCATCTCAAGAGGAGGCGCTCTCCACAGGAAAGGCGAGAGGAACTCCAGGGTCGTGCCACCATTCCCAGAGTCCCCCAGATGTCTCAGTCCATTCCAGGGAAACCTGTTTTCCCTGCACTGCCTCGACTTTCAAGCCGAGGATCGACTCACACCACGGTGGCACGTGGGACAGCCCTGTGGGAAAGCCTCGTGGGAAAGCCTCGTGGGAAAGCCTCGAGGGAAAGCCACAGATCCCTTGATCCACGCGAAGGGAAGCGTGACACTGCTGCTACAGCTCGGGAGGAAAGCGCACGTGCATGCCCCACTCGAGACGAGGACTGACTCCCCTGGGGAGACTCCAGAAGTACCCCAAGATCCATGTCAGCACTGGAGAGGAATCCTCAGGTTCCGGCACCGACTCCACACAAGGTCTTAGGCCCCGGCATCGACGGGAGAGGAATCCCGAGAGGCCCCGAGCAACTCGCATGGGGACTGGCCTTTCCTGAGGCCACCAGAGCGGGTCCCTGAGGTCCCCGTCGTAAGTCGAGAGCACCTGCCGCAACTCGAGAAAATCCAGGAGGTTCTCCCCTCCAGGCGAGATGAGGCCCATTTCCGCTGAGGCGTCTCGAGGCTAATCACACCTAACCTCTGGAACTTCCAAAGGGTCCTTCACACCCTTGCTGCAACTCAAGAAGTTCCCCGACATACCCGTCTCCACTCGAGAGGAAGCACGAGAGTCCCGCCCACATCCAGAGGAGCCCCGTTTCCTGCCTCCTAGCTCGAGAGGAGGGATCCTTTCCCTGCGTGGTCGGGAAAGAATTCCCGGCGTTCCCGTCGCATCTCAAGAGGAGGCGCTCTCCACAGGAAAGGCGAGAGGAACTCCAGGGTCGTGCCACCATTCCCAGAGTCCCCAGATGTCTCAGTCCATTCCAGGGAAACCTGTTTTCCCTGCACTGCCTCGACTTTCAAGCGAGGATCGACTCACACCACGGTGGCACGTGGGACAGCCCTGTGGGAAAGCCTCGTGGGAAAGCTCTCGTGGGAAAGCCTCGAGGGAAAGCCACAGATCCCTTGATCCAAGCGAAGGGAAGCGTGACACTGCTGCTACAGCTCGGGAGGAAAGCGCACGTGCATGCCCCCACTCGAGACGAGGACTGACTCCCCTGGGGAGACTCCAGAAGTACCCCAAGATCCATGTCAGCACTGGAGAGGAATCCTCAGGTTCCGGCACCGACTCCACACAAGGTCTTAGGCCCGGCATCGACGGGAGAGGAATCCCGAGAGGCCCCGAGCAACTCGCATGGGGACTGGCCTTTCCTGAGGCCACCAGAGCGGGTCCCTGAGGTCCCCGTCGTAAGTCGAGAGCACCTGCCGCAACTCGAGAAAATCCAGGAGGTTCTCCCTCCAGGCGAGATGAGGTCCATTTCCGCTGAGGCGTCTCGAGGCTAATCACACCTAACCTCTGGAACTTCCAAAGGGTCCTTCACACCCTTGCTGCAACTCAAGAAGTTCCCCGACATACCCGTCTCCACTCGAGAGGAAGCACGAGAGTCCGCCCACATCCAGAGGAGCCCGTTTCCGCCTCCTAGCTCGAGAGGAGGGATCCTTTCACTGCGTGGTCGGGAAGAATTCCCGGTGTTCCCGTCGCATCTCAAGAGGAGGCGCTCTCCACCAGGAAAGGCGAGAGGAACTCCAGGGTCGTGCCACCATTCCCAGAGTCCCCCAGATGTCTCAGTCCATTCCAGGGAAACCTGTTTTCCCTGCACTGCCTCGACTTTCAAGCCGAGGATCGACTCACACCACGGTGGCACGTGGGACAGCCCTGTGGGAAAGCCTCGTGGGAAAGCCTCGTGGGAAAGCCTCGGAGGGAAAGCCCACAGATCCCTTGATCCACGCGAAGGGAAGCGCTGACACTGCTGCTTACAGCTCGGGAGGAAAGCACACGTGCATGCCCCCACTCGAGACGAGGACTGACTCCCCTGGGGAGACTCCAGAAGTACCCCAAGATCCATGTCAGCACTGGAGAGGAATCCTCAGGTTCCGGCACCGACTCCACACAAGGTCTTAGGCCCCGGCATCGACGGGAGAGGAATCCCGAGAGGCCCCAGAGCAACTCGCATGGGGACTGGCCTTTCCTGAGGCCACCAGAGCGGGTCCCTGAGGTCCCCATCGTAAGTCGAGAGCACCTGTCGCAACTCGAGAAAATCCAGGAGGTTCTCCCCTCCAGGCGAGATGAGGCCCATTTCCGCTGAGGCGTCTCGAGGCTAATCACACCTAACCTCTGGAACTTCCAAAGGGTCCTTCACACCCTTGCTGCAACTCAAGAAGTTCCCCGACATACCCGTCTCCACTCAGAGAGGAAGCACGAGAGTCCCGCCCACATCCAGAGGAGCCCGTTTCCGCCTCCTAAGCTCGAGAGGAGGGATCCTTTCCCTGCGTGGTCGGGGAAGAATTCCCGGCTTTCCCAGTCGCATCTCAAGAGGAGGCGCTCTCCACAGGAAAGGCCAGAGGAACTCCTGGGTCGTGCCACCATTCCCAGAGTCCCCCAGATATCTCAGTCCATTCCAGGGAAACCTGTTTTCCCTGCACTGCCTCGACGTTCAAGCCGAGGATCGATTCACACCACGGCGGCACGTGGGACATCCCTGTGGGAAAGCCTCGTGGAAAAGCCTCGTCTGAAAGCCTCGAGGGAAAGCCTCGAGGGAAAGCCACAGATCCCTTGATCCACGCGAAGGGAACCGCGACACTGCTGCTTACAGCTCGGAAGGAAAGCGCACGTGCATGCCCCCACTCGAGACGAGGACTGACTCCCCTGGGGAGACTCCAGAAGTACCCCAAGATCCATGTCAGCACTGGAGAGGAAACCTCAGGTTCCGGCACCGGCTCCACACAAGATCTTAGGCCTCGGCAATGAGGGGAGAGGAATCCCGAGAGGCCCCAGAGCAACTCGCATGGGGACTGGCCTTTCCTGAGGCCACCAGAGCGGGTCCCTGAGGTCCCCGTCGTAAGTCGAGAGCACCTTCTGCAATTCGAGAAAATCCAGGAGGTTCTCCCCTCCAGGCGAGATGAGGCCCATTTCCGCTGAGGGGTCTCGAAGCTAATCACACCTAAACTCTGGAACTTCCAAAGGGTCCTCCACACCCTTACTGCAACTCAAGAATTTCCCCGACATATCCGTCTCCACTCGAGAGGAAGCACGAGAGTCGCGCCCACATCCAGAGGAGCCCTGATTCCGCCTCCTAGATCGAGAGGAGGGATCCTTTCCCTGCGTCGTTGGGAAAGAATTCCCGGCGTTCCGTCGCATCTCAAGAGGAGGCGCTCTCCACAGGAAAGGCGAGAGGAACTCCAGGGTCGTGCCACCATTCCTAGAGTCCCCCAGATATCTCCATCCATTCCAGGGAAACCTGATTTCCCTTCACTGCCTCGACTTTCAAGCCGATGGATCGACTCACACCACGGTGGCACGTGGGACAGCCTGTGGGAAAGCCTCGTTGGAAAGCCTCGTGGGAAAGCCTCGTGGGAAAGCCTCGAGCGAAAGCGACAGATCCCTTGATCCACGAGAAGGGAAGCGTGACCCTCCTGCTACAGCTCGGGAGGAAAGCGAACGTGCATGCCCCCACTCGAGACGAGGACTGACGCCCCTGGGGAGACTCCAGAAGTACCCCAAGATCCATGTCAGCACTGGAGAGGAATCCTCAGGTTCCGGCACCGACTCCACAGAAGGTCTTAGGCCCCGGCATAGACGGGAGAGGAATCCCGAGAGGCCCCAGAGCAACTCGCATGGGGACTGGCCTTTCCTGAGGCCACCAGAGCGGGTCCCTGAGGTCCCCATCGTAAGTCGAGAGCACCTGTCGCAACTCGAGAAAATCCAGGAGGTTATCCCCTCCAGGCGAGATGAGGCCCATTTCCGCTGAGGCGTCTCGAGGCTAATCACACCTAACCTCTGGAACTTCCAAAGGGTCCCTCAAACCCTTGCTGCAACTTAAGAAGTTCCCCGACATACCCGTCTCCCCTCAAGAGGAAGCAAGAGAGTCCCTCCCACATCCAGAGGAGTCCCGTTTCCGCCTCCTAACTCGAGAGGAGGGATCCATTCCCTGCGTGGTCGGGGAAGAATTCCCGGCTTTCCAGTCGCAGCTCAAGAGGAGGCGCTCTCCACAGGAAAGGCGAGAGGAACTCCAGGGTCGTGCCACCATTCCCAGAGTCCCTCAGAGTTCTCAGTCCATTCCAGGGAAACCTGTTTTCCCTGCACTGCCTCGACTTTCAAGCCGAGGATCGACTCACACCACGGTGGCACGTGGGACAGCCCTGTGGGAAAGCCTCGTGGGAAAAGCCTCGTGGGAAAGCCTCGAGGGAAAGCCACAGATCCCTTGATCCACGCGAAGGGAAGCCGCGACACTGCTGCTACAGCTCGGGAGGAAAGCGCACGTGCATGCCCCCACTCGAGACGAGGACTGACTCCCCTGGGGAGACTCCAGAAGTACCCCAAGATCCATGTCAGCACTGGAGAGGAATCCTCAGGTTCCGGCACCGACTCCACACAAGATCTTAGGCCTCGGCAATGACGGGGAGAGGAATCCCGAGAGGCCCCAGAGCAACTCGCATGGGGACTGGCCTTTCCTGAGGCCACCAGAGCGGGTCCCTGAGGTCCCCGTCGTAAGTCGAGAGCACCTTCCGCAACTTCGAGAAAATCCAGGAGGTTCTCCCCTCCAGGCGAGATGAGGCCCATTTCCGCTGAGGGTCTCGAGGCTAATCACACCTAAACCTCTGGAACTTCCAAAGGGTCCTCTCACACCCTTGCTGCAACTCAAGAATTTCCCCGACATACCCGTCTCCACTCGAGAGGAAGCACGAGAGTCCCGCCCACATCCAGAGGAGCCCCTGATTCCGCCTCCTAGACTCGAGAGGAGGGATCCTTTCCCTGCGTCGGTTCGGGAAAGAATTCCCGGCGTTCCGTCGCATCTCAAGAGGAGGCGCTCTCCACAGGAAAGGCGAGAGGAACTCCAGGGTCGTGCCACCATTCCAGAGTCCCCCAGATATCTCCAGTCCATTCCAGGGAAACCTGTTTTCCCTGCACTGCCTCGACTTTCAAGCCGAGGATCGACTCACACCACGGTGGCACGTGGGACAGCCCTGTGGGAAAGCCTCGTTGGGAAAGCCTCGTGGGAAAGCCTCGAGCGGAAAGCCGACAGATCCCTTGATCCACGAGAAGGGAAGCGTGACCCTCCTGCTACAGCTCGGGAGGAAAGCGAACGTGCATGCCCCCACTCGAGACGAGGACTGACGCCCCTGGGGAGACTCCAGAAGTACCCCAAGATCCATGTCAGCACTGGAGAGGAATCCTCAGGTTCCGGCACCGAATCCACACAAGTTCGTAGGCCCCGGCATCGACGGGATAGGAATCCCGAGAGGCCCCTGAGCAACGCGCATGTGGACTGGCCTTTCCTGAGTCCACCAGAGCGGGTCCCTGAGGTCCCCGTCATAAGTCGAGAGCCCCTCCGTAACTCAGAGAAAATCCAGGAGGTTCTCCCCTCCAGGCAAGATGAGGCCCATTTCCGCTGAGGCGTCTTGAGGCTAATCACACCTAACCTCTGGAACTTCCAAAGGGTCCTTCACACCCTTGCTGCAACTCAAGAAGTTCCCCGACATACCCGTCTCCACTCGAGAGGAAGCACGAGAGTCCCGCCCACATCCAGAGGAGCCCCATTTCTCGCCTCTTAGCTCCAGAGGTGGATCCTTTCCGTGCGTTGTCTGGAAAGAATTCGCCGCGTTCCCGTCGCATCTCAAGAGGGGACGCTTTACCACAGGAAAGGCGTGAGGAACTGCAGGGTCGTTCCACCATTCCCAGAGTCCCCCAGATGTCTCAGGCCATTTCCAGGGAAACCTGTTTTCCCTGCACTGCCTCGACTTTCAAGCTGAGGATCGACTCACACGACGGTGGCACGTGGGACAGCCCTGTGGGAAAGCCTCGTGGGAAAGTCCTCGTGGGAAAGCCTCGAAGGAAAGCCACAGATCCCTTAATCCAAGTGAAGGGAAGCGTGACACTGCTGCTACAGCTCGGGAGGAAAGCGCACCTGCATGCCCACACTCTGAGACGAGGACTGACTCCCCTGGGGAGACTCCATAAGTACCCCGAAGATCCATGTCAGCCCTGGAGAGGAATCCTCACGTTCCAGCACCGACTCCACACAAGGTCTTAGGCCCCGGCATCAGGGAGAGGAATCCCGAGAGGCCCCCGAGCAACTCGTATGGGGACCTGGCCTTTCCTGAGGCCACCAGAGCGGGTCCCTGAGGTCCCCGTCGTAAGTCGAGAGCACCTGCCGCAACTCGAGAAAATCCAGGAGGTTCTCCCCTCCAGGCGAGATGAGGCCCATTTCCGCTGAGGGTCTCGAGGCTAATCACACCTAACCTCTGGAACTTCCAAAGGGTCCCTTCACACCCTTGCTGCAACTCAAGAAGTTCCCCGACATACCCGTCTCCACTCGAGAGGAAGCACGAGAGTCCCGCCCACATCCAGAGGAGCCCGTTTCCGCCTCCTAGCTCGAGAGGAGGATCCTTTCCCTGCGTGGTCGGGAAAGAATTCCCGGCTTTCCGTCGCATCTCAAGAGGAGGCGCTCTCCACAGGAAAGGCGAGAGGAACTCCAGGGTCGTGCCACCATTCCCAGAGTCCCCCAGATGTCTCAGTCCATTCCAGGGAAAACCTGTTTTCCCTGCACTGCCTCGACTGTTCAAGCCGAGGATCGACTCACACCACGGTGGCACGTGGGACAGCCCTGTGGGAAAGCCTCGTGGGAAAGCCTCGTGGGAAAGCCTCGAGGGAAAGCCACAGATCCCTTGATCCACGCGAAGGGAAGCGTGACACTGCTGCTACAGCTCGGGAGGAAAGCGCACGTGCATGCCCCACTCGAGACGAGGACTGACTGCCCCTGGGGAGACTCCAGAAGTACCCCGAAGATCCATGTCAGCACTGGAGAGGAATCCTCAGGTTCCGGCACCGACTCCACACAAGATCTTAGGCCCGGCATCGACGGGAGAGGAATCCCGAGAGGCCCCGAGCAACTCGCATGGGGACTGGCCTTTCCTGAGGCCACCAGAGCGGGTCCCTGAGGTCCCCGTCGTAAGTCGAGAGCACCTGCCGCAACTCGAGAAAATCCAGGAGGTTCTCCCCTCCAGGCGAGATGAGGCCCATTTCCGCTGAGGCGTCTCGAGGCTAATCACAACCTAACCTCTGGAACTTCCAAAGGGTCCTTCACACCCTTGCTGCAACTCAAGAAGTTCCCCGACATACCCGTCTCCACTCGAGAGGAAGCACGAGAGTCCCGCCCACATCCAGAGGAGCCCCGTTTCCGCCTCCTAGCTCGAGAGGAGGGATCCTTTCCCTGCGTGGTCGGGAAGAATTCCCGGCGTTCCCGTCGCATCTCAAGAGGAGGCGCTCTCCACAGGAAAGGCGAGAGGAACTCCAGGGTCGTGCCACCATTCCCAGAGTCCCCCAGATGTCTCAGTCCATTCCAGGGAAACCTGTTTTCCCTGCACTGCCTCGACTTTTCAAGCCGAGGATCGACTCACACACACGGTGGCACGTGGGACAGCCCTGTGGGAAAGCCTCGTGGAAAGCCTCGTGGGAAAGCCTCGTGGGAAAGCCTCGAGGGAAAGCCACAGATCCCTTGATCCACGCGAAGGGAAGCGTGACACTGCTGCTACAGCTCGGGAGGAAAGCGCACGTGCATGCCCCCACTCGAGACGAGGACTGACTGCCCCTGGGGAGACTCCAGAAGTACCCAAGATCCATGTCAGCACTGGAGAGGAATCCTCAGGTTCCGGCACCGACTCCACACAAGATCTTAGGCCCCGGCATCGACAGGAGAGGAATCCCGAGAGGCCCCCGAGCAACTCGCATGGGGACTGGCCTTTCCTGAGGCCACCAGAGCGGGTCCCTGAGTCCCCGTCGTAAGTCGAGAGCACCTGCCGCAACTCGAGAAAATCCAGGAGGTTCTCCCCTCCAGGCGAGATGAGGCCCATTTCCTGCTGAGGCGTCTCGAGGCTAATCACACCTAACCTCTGGAACTTCCAAAGGGTCCTTCACACCCTTGCTGCAACTCAAGAAGTTCCCCGACATACCCGTCTCCACTCGAGAGGAAGCACGAGCAGTCCCGCCCACATCCAGAGGAGCCCCGTTTCCGCCTCCTAGCTCGAGAGGAGGGATCCTTTCCCTGCGTGGTCGGGAAAGAATTCCCGGCGTTCCCGTCGCATCTCAAGAGGAGGCGCTCTCCACAGGAAAGGCGAGAGGAACTCCAGGGTCGTGCCACCATTCCCAGAGTCCCCCAGATAGTCTCAGTCCATTCCAGGGAAACCTGTTTTCCCTGCACTGCCTCGACTTTCAAGCCGAGGATCGACTCACACCACGGTGGCACGTGGGACAGCCCTGTGGGAAAGCCTCGTGGGAAAGCCTCGTGAAAGCCTCGTGGGAAAGCCTCGAGGGAAAGCCACAGATCCCTTGATCCACGCGAAGGGAAGCGTGACACTGCTGCTACAGCTCGGGAGGAAAGCGCACGTGCATGCCCCCACTCGAGACGAGGACTGACTCCCCTGGGGAGACTCCAGAAGTACCCCAAGATCCATGTCAGCACTGGAGAGGAATCCTCAGGTTCCGGCACCGACTCCACACAAGGTCTTAGGCCCCGGCATCGACGGGAGAGGAATCCCGAGAGGCCCCGAGCAACTCGCATGGGAACTGGCCTTTCCTGAGGCCACCAGAGCGGGTCCCTGAGGTCCCGTCGTAAGTCGAGAGCAACCTGCCGCAACTCGAGAAAATCCAGGAGGTTCTCCCCTCCAGGCGAGATGAGGCCCATTTCCGCTGAGGCGTACTCGAGGCTAATCACATCTAATACTCTGGAATTCTAAAGGGTCCTTCACACCCTTGCTGCAACTCAAGAAGTTCCCCGACATACCCGTCTCCACTCGAAGAGGAAGCACGAGAGTCCCGCTCACATCCAAGAGGAGCCCCGTTTCCGCCTCCTAGCTTCGAGAGGAGGGATCTTTTCCCTGCGTGGTCTGGGAAAGAATTCCTGGCGTTCCCGTCGCATCTCAAGAGGAGGCGCTCTCCACAGGAAAGGCGAGAGGAACTGCCAGGGTCGTGCCATCCATTCCCTGAGTCCCCCAGATGTCTCAGTCCATTCCAGGGAAACCTGTTTTCCCTGCACTGCCTCGACTTTCAAGCCTCGGATCGACTCACACCACGGTGGCACGTGGGACAGCCCTGTGGGAAAGCCTCGTGGGAAAGCCTCGTGGGAAAGCCTCGTGGGAAAGCCTCGAGGGAAAGCCACAGACCCCTTGATCCAAGCAAATGTAAGCGTGACACTGCTGCTACAGCTCCGGATGAAAGCGCACGTGCATGCCCCCACTCGAGACGAGGACTGACTCCCCTGGGGAGACTCCAGAAGTACCCCAAGATCCATTGCAGCACAGGAGTGAAATCCTCAGGTTCCGGCACCGACTCCACACAATATCTTAGGCCCGGCATCGACGGGAGAGAAATCCCGAGAAGCCCCGAGGAACTTGCATGGGGACTGGCCTTTCATGAGGCCACCAGAGCGGGTCTCTGAGGTCCAAGTCGTAAGTCGAGAGATCCTGCTGCAACTCGAGAAAATCCAGGAGGTTCTCCCCTCCAGGCGAGATGTGGCCCATATCCGACGAGGCGTCTCGAGGCTAATCAACAAGCGTCTGGAACTAACAAAGGTGCCTTCAAACCCTAACTGCAACTCAAGAAGTTCCCCGAAATACCCCTCTCCACTCGAGAGGAAGCACGAGAGTCTTGCCCACATCCAGAGGAGCCCGTTTCCGCCTCATAGCTCGAGAGGAAGGATCCTTTCCCTGCGTTATCCGGAAAGAATTCCCGGCGTTCCACTCGCATCTCAAGAGGAGGCGCAACCACAGGAAAGGCAAGAGGAAACTCCAGGGTCTTGCTACCATTCCCAGAGTCCGCCAGATGTCTCAGGCCATTCCAGGGAAAACTGTTTCCCTGCACTGCCTCGACTTTCAAGCTGAGGATTGACTCACACCACGGTGGCACGTGGGACAGCCCTGTGGGAAAGCCTCGTGGGAAAGCCTCGTGGGAATGCCTCAAGGGAAAGCCACGTATCCCGTGATTCACCCGAAGGCAAGCGCGACACTGCTGCTACAGCTCGGGAGGAAATCGAACGTGCATGCCCCCACTCGAGACGAGGTCTGACTCCCTGGGGAGACTCCAGAAGTACCCAAGATCCATGTCAGCACTGGAGAGGAATCCTCAGGTTCCGGCAGCGACTCCACACAAGGTCTTAATCCCCGGCATCGAAGGGAGAGGGAATCCCGAGAGGCCCCGAGCAACTCGCATGGGGACTGGCCTTTCCTGAGGCCACCAGAGCGGGTCCCTGAGATCCCCTTCGTAAGTTCAGAGCACCAGCCCCAACTCGAGAAAATCCAGGAGGTTCTCCCCTCCAGGCGAGATGAGGCCCATTTCCGCTGAGGCGTCTCGAGGCTAATCACACCTAACCTCTGGAACTTCCAAAGGGTCCTTCACACCCTTGCTGCAACTCAAGAAGTTCCCCGACATATCCGTTTCTACCCGAGAGGAAGCACGAGAGTCCCCGCCACATCCAGAGGAGCCCCGTTTCCTCCTCCTAGCTCGAGAGAAGGGATCCTTTCCCTGCGTGTCGGGGAAAGAATTCCCGGCGTTCCCGTCGCATCTCAAGAGGAGGCGCTCTCCACAGGAAAGGCGAGAGGAACTCCAGGGTCGTGCCACCATTCCCAGAGTCCCTCAAGAATGTCTCAGTCCATTCCAGGGAAACCTGTTTTCCCTGCACTGCCTACGACTTTCAAGACGAGGATCGACTCACACCACGGTGGCACGTGGGACAGCCCTGCCGGAAATCCTCGTGGGAAAGCTTTGTGGGAAAGCCTCGAGTGAAAGCCACAGATCCCATTGATCCAAGCGAAGGGAAGCGTGACACTGCTTCTATCAGTTCGGGAGGAAAGCGCACGTGCATGCCCCACTCGAGACGAAGATATGACTCCCCTGGGGAGACTCCAGAAGTACACCAAGATCCATTTCTGCACTGGAGTGGAATCCTCAGGTTCCGGCCAGCGATCTCCACGACAAGATCTTAGGCGCCTGGCATCGACGGGAGAGAAACCGAGAGGCCCCGAGCAACTCGCATGGGGACTGGCCTTTCCTGAGGCCACTAGAGAGGGTCCCATGAGGTCCCCGTCGTAAGACGAGAGCACCATGCCGCAACTCGAGAAAATCCAGGAGGTTCTCCCATGCAGGCGAGCTGAGTCCCAATTTCCGCTGAGGTATCTCAAGGCTAATCACAACTTACCTCTGGAACTTCCAAAGGGTCATTCACACCCTTGCTGCAACTCAAGAAATTCCCCGACATACCCGTCTCCACTCGAGAGGAAGCACGAGAGTCCTGCCACATCCAGAGGAGCCCCGTTTCCGCCTCCTAGCTGAGAGGAGGGATCCTTTCCACTGCGGGGTCGGGAGGAATTCCCGGCGTTCCCGTCACATCTCAAGAGGAGGCGCTTTCCACCGGAAAGGCGAGAGAATTTCAGGGTCGTGCCACCATTCCCAGAGTCCCTGGATGTCTCAGTCCATTCCAGGGAAACCTGTTTTCCCTGCACTGCCTCGCTTTCAAGCCGAGGATCGACTCACACAACGGTGGCACTGGGACAGCCCTGGGAGAAAGCCTCGTGGGAAAGCCTCGTGGAGCCTCGAGGGAAAGCCACAGATCCGTTGATCCACGCGAAGGGAAGCGTCACTCTGCTGCTACAGCTCGGGAGGAAAGCGCACGTACATGCCCCCACTCGAGTAGAGGACTGACTGCCCTGGGGAGACTCCAGAAGTACCCCAAGATCCATGTCAGCCTGGAGAGGAATCTCAGGTCCGGCACCGAGTCCACACAAGATCTAAGGCCCCGGCATCGACAGGAGAGGAATCCCGAGAGGCCCCCGTG